>NC_045593.1:17679371-17774371 GCF_009819795.1 Aythya fuligula | reverse complement strand
CAGGGGTGTTTTGATTTTAATATAGACTAATCACTATAATGGTTATCTAAAAAGTCTTATAAATAATCTCATTTTATCACTTGATCTGTTCCAAAATTACCATTGCTATGATTAGTCCATATTAAGAAAACATATCTATGAAATTTTGTTAGAAGATAATAGAGCAGAAAAAAAGCTGTTTTGAACCACGAAGATCTGCCAAGTCTTAAATTATCACAGCAGGAGTAAAGATGGTATAATAATGATAAAACAGCTACCAAACAATGCTAGTCCCAGTACAAATTAAAATTCCTCCAATTTCTCTGTAACAGATGTAGTATTTTTCAGTAATTGTTATTAATTATTTTGGCAAGAAAATATCAACAATTCTTCTTTAAGAATGTCAGTTGCTGTTAGTATAAATCTTCCAAGACTCATATTTATGTACATGTATACTTCACGCATAAGAAAGCCAGAGACTTGCAGCTGTAAAATAGATTTAAGAAGGGATTAGAAGATGTGGAACAACATCTACTTCCAAATGCAATGATTTTCTGTTTTTGCACCATTATATAATGCCATTAGTCTGCCTGAAAAGTGGCTGTCTTGTTTGTCAGCAGTAACATTGAAGGAAATAAAGAAAATAAGTTGATAACCCTTTCTTAGGTATAACTATTTTTTAAAGATGAAGACAAGGTGTATACAGGCTCTTTTTTCACTGTTTTAACAATAGACATCCGGATGCTCTTGTAATGAATAACCACACAGTTAAGTACTTGAGAAACTCACTTTTATACTTTTATATAACAAAAAATATCAGCATATTTTAGTTCTGTCTAGCTCTTTAATGTCAGCAATGTAAAGTTATTTCTTTTCTTATTTCACTTGCATTCAGTATGTTTGCCAAAATAAAGTGCCATATATCTTTATTATCACACTGATAATTTATTCTCCCTTGTGACACTGAGCTTCATACTGAAACTGGTCTCTTTTGGTCACTTGAGTCTGATCTCATGCCACTGCAAGAAAACTACATTTCTTGCCTTCATTACCTCTTCCACAATCACGTTTTTCCAGGCTTGATTTTTATTTTTAAATTTTTAATATCTAAATATTTGTCAGCACTATTTTTGAGCTTTATAATTTTTTCAGGAGCTTAATGACACTCACATCTTTTTCTAACTTTCATTTTGCCAGGATAAATGAACTATGCTATTTTACCACTTCCCTCTTTTCAGAGTAAATATTCCTCTGCACCTCCTCTAGTTTACACTTTTCTTTTTCTTTTTTTTTTTTTTTTCCCTCAGCCTTCCACAGGTATGGGTGACTAGAACTGTACTCAATAGTTGAGATGAGGACACATCCAGTCTGAAATAAATAATTTTTACTAATTTATATTTTTTCCGTATTTCTGTAGAGGTTTTTCATTAACATTATAGTTATTTTTTCAGTACAGCCACCATCATCTTCCTTGCTCAAGACTGGAGCCTGCCACTGATTTCCACCTACTGCTGCCTATCTATTGATTTCTCCCCTAACATTGTAACGAATGCTTGTCTGAAATCCAGGTAGATAAAATCAACTTTACCTGCCTTCAGCAATAACAGTGAAAATGCTTTACTGATGACAGATATAAGCTGATTGATGCAATGTGCCTTTTTATGCCCTTTCCTTTTCTCCTCAGTACTTTGGAACACTTAGCGGAACAAGTACTTTTCTTACGTGTTTTAAAATCTTATAAAATCCCTCTTCTGCATTTTGATTTGAATTTGTTTTTGTTTTCATTTTCTTACTCAGTTGCTTTATAGGGAAACTAGCAAATATTTTGAACTTGGTTAAACATGCAAGATGCACAGCTATATCAAGCAGAATGAAATGCAACACGATGGCACTAGGACAAATTTGTCTCTTTGCTAAATGTTCTGCATGCTCATTACTCTAACCTTTAACCCTGTATATTGGTTTGTATTTGCATTTGTCTAACATGAATTCCTACTATGTAAGGAATATCTATGGTACGTACTGAAAGAATGGAAGAGCCTCCCAGAAAGTTATGTAGGTGACACAGAGAACTAATTTCTTAGTGTTCGTATTTGATAAGCAAGGTAAACACAGAAACTTTCTCTCTCCTGTCAAAATACCTATTAATGATTTTATCATATCTATACTGAGCCTTTGCAGTTTGAAACATTTTAGGATTAGGCAGTTTTCTAAAAGTTTTTGTTCCTTTAAAAGTACAGATTCAGAGAAAATCCATGTTTTTTACTAAAATGAACAGATCATGAAGGTGTCGTGTCTCACTGTCGTTAATGACAATGGGAATAATTACTTCCATTCCAATTTTACCAGGTGAAGAGAACTAATATATTGTCATTTCAAGTCTAATCTTTTGTCATCTCAAAGTAACATTTTTACCTAAGCTTTTTTGTACATTTGGCTTCGAGATAAATGAAGGTGTTACAGATCCTTTTTTTTTTTTTTTTTTTTTTTCATTACAGGTAACATGAGACCAATGTTTTCTAAGCTTCAAGATGGCTTTTTTTTTTTTTTTTTGTTTTTGTTTTTGTTTTTCACTACAAGATGAGTTCATGTATTTTACTTGTGAACTTTTTATTGTATCTTCTTGTAACAGTGAATATTCTTGACTTTTCTGTTAATGGCTACAGGGCTGGTGCCACATCCAAGGATTCAGCTGCTCAGATCATGGGACTCAGAGAAACCTGGTCAGATGGAGCCCATCTGTCTGAGGAGGGAAAAAGCATCTTTAGTTACATACTTGCCAGGCTGGTGAAGAAAGCTTTAAACTAAAGTTGCCAGGGGAGAGAATGGTGACATCAACTGCCCCAAGATAAGGAAAGGAACAGGGGTGGAGGGTAAGAGTACCTGAAGAGCAGCACAAAAGGAATGCTAGCCTGTAAGTCAGTTTCAGCAGTGGCCTGACTTCAGTGTTTCTATGTAAAGGCATTCAGCATGGAAAATAAGCAGGAGGAACCAGAATTTTTAGCTCATTCTCAGGGATATGATAACACAGACCTCAGTGAGATGTGGTGGGATGACTCACACAACTAGAGTGCTAAGATGGATTTCTATAGGCTTTTCAGCAGAGATAGGCAGGAAAGAAGAAGGGATGGGGTAGCCCTCTGTGTCAGAGAAAGTCTGTATGGAGCTTAGTTATGGTAACGAAAGGGTCAATTGTCTCTGGGTAAGAGTCTGGGGAAACACCAACAAGGGAGATACTGTGATAGGAGTATGCTATAGATAACCATAAAGAAGGAGCAGACAAAATATTCTGTAAGTATTTAGAAGAAGTGTTGTGATCTCTAGAGCTTCTTTTCAAGGGACACTTCAACTTCCCTGATGTCTGCTGGAAATACGGTGAAGAAGCAAGCTAGGAATCTTGGAATGTGTGAACGATAGTTTCCTGACAAAGATAGTGAGGGAACTGACTAGGGAAGTTTGCCAAACCACTTTACCTGTTGTTTGTTAACAGAGAAGGTCTTGTGGTCGATGTATTTGTTGCAGGCTGTCTCAGGCATAGTGATCATGAGATGACAGGGTTCTCCATCCTTGGGGAAGCAAAGAGAGTGATTAGCAGAACTGCTACTTAGGATTTTTGTAAGGGTGATTTTGGCCTATTAAGGGACCTGGATGACAGGGTCCCTTGGGAGGCAGTTCTAAAGGGTAAAGGAGTCTAGAAAGGCTGGACATTCTTCAAGAATGGAATCTTGAAGGCCTAGGAGCAGGCCATTCCTGTGTGTCCAAAGACAAGCTGGTAAGATAGAAGAACAGCCTGGCTGAACAGAGAGCTTATTTTGGAACTCAGGAAAAAATAGAGAGCATATGACCATTGGAAGAAGATTCAGGAAACTCAGGAGGACTCCAAAAATGTTGTGAGGTTATGCAGGGAGGAAATTAGAAAGACCAAAGTCCAACTTAACTAAGCCAATCAGTGACAATAATAAAAAATTATAAGTACATGAACAAGGAAAAGAGAACTAAGGTGAATCTCCATCTTGTGTTGAATGCAGGGGGAAAGAGTGACAAGAGATGAAGAAAAGGTACTTAATCCCTTCTTTGTTTCAGTCTTTATTAGTAAGACTAGTTATTTTCTGGGTACCCAGTATGCTGAGCTGGAAGACAGAAGCAAGGATCACAATTAAGCTTATATGATTCAAAAGGGAATGGTTAACAACCTACTACACCACTTGCACACCCACAAATCTATGGGGCCAGATGGAATCCACCCAAGTGTGATGAAGGAGCTGGAGAAAGTGCTTGCCATGCCATTTTCAATAATTTGCCAGCAGTCCTGGCTTACCAAGGAGGTTTGAGTTGACTGGAGGTTATTGAATGTGCTGCCCATCTAGAGGAAGGAGGACCCAGGGAATGACAGGTCTGTAAATCTGACCTCAGTGTTAGGGAATGGCTACCAGCAGCAGATTATCTTGAGTACCATCACACAGTAAGTACAAGACAACCAGGTGATCAGACTCAGCCAGAGTGGGTTTATGAAAGGCAGGTCCTGCCTAACTAACCTGATACCCTTCTATGACAAGATGACCCACTTAGTGGATGAGGGAAAGGCTGTCGATGTTCTTTACTTGGATTTTAGCAAAGCATTTGATAGCATTTCCCGCGGACTTCTCCTGACTGGCTGCTCATGGCTTGGACAGATGTTCTGTTTATGGGGTAAAAAACTCTCTGGAATTTTTGGACCCTGATGGGGTGAATGGAGTTAAATCTGATTGACAGACAGTCATAAATGGTGTTTCCAAGGGCTCAGTATTGGGGCCAGTTTTGTTTAGCATACAGAGGGACTGTGTGCTAGTGAAGTCCTTTGGTCTGCTCCACAAGGTCTGCTCCACAAGGAGCTGCATATAATGAGACACATTTGAAGTTCTGCAGCAGTTCATGCAGCATGAAGAACAAGCTAGAGGAGTCTAGAAGTCTTGACCCAGTCCCAGAGCTACAATATCATCAGCATAAGCAAAACATGGTGGGATGAGTCCTGTGACTGGTGTGTTACAATAGACAGTTTCGGGCTCTTTGGGAAGGACAGGCAGGGCAGGCAAGGTGGGGGTGGTGGTGCTGTGGTGCTGGACTGTGTGGGTTTGAGTTTGTAAGGACAAAGTTGAGAGCCTCTGGGTAAGGATTAAGGGACAAACAAGAATAGTAGATGTCATTGTGGGAGTTGTAGTGGTTTGACCTGGCTGGTAGCCAAGCACCACACAGCCGTTCACTCACCCTTGCCCCCTCCCCTGTGAGATGTGGGAGAGAATCTAGGGGAAAAAAAAATTAAAAGGAAAGCCTGTGGGTTGAGATAGAGACAGTTTATTAGGATAGAAAAGAAAGGAAAATTATAATGGTAATAATACTACTACTGCTAATGTGTACAAAACAAGTGATGCACAATGCAATTGCTCACCACCCACTGACAAACGCCCAGGCTATCCCCAAGCAGCCGGTCTCCCCACCCCTGCCAGCCACCCCATATTAATTGTTCAGCATGACAACATATGGTATGGAATATCCCTTTGGCTAGTTTGGGTCAGCTGTCCTGGGTATGTTCCCTCCCAGCTCCTGCTGCACCCCCAGCCTGCCCACTGGCAGGACAGAGTGAGAAGCTCTAGTCCTTGGCTTAGGACTGGTCTGCAACATCATCCCCCAGTCTGTACATATAGTCAAGGTTTCCCCTTCCCAGTGCAGGACCTGGCAGTTGTTCTTGTTAAACTTCATATGGCTGGTGATTTCCCAGCTCTCCAATTTGTCCAGATCTCTCTTCAAGGCCCTTCTACCCTTAACAGGGTCAACAGCTCCTCCCAGTTCAGTATCATCAGCAAATTTACTCAAAAAACTTTCTAGTCCTTGGTCTGCAACAATTAAAACATCAGTGTGCTATCAACATTATTCTCATCCTAAATCTCAAATATAGCACCATACCAGCTACTAGGAGGAAAATTAACTCTAACCTAGCCGAAACCAGGACAGAAGTCTATTACAGACCACCCAGCCAGGATGATGACACTGGTGATAATTCTTTGAGGAACTAAGCACTGGTCTGTACAGACTGGGGGATGAGACACTGCAGAGCAGCCCCGCAAAGAGGTATCACACAGAATCACAGAATCACAGAATTTTCTAGGTTGGAAGAGACCTCAAGGTCATCGAGTCCAACCTCCAACCTAACGCTAACAGCCCTCCACTAAACCATATCCCTAAGCTCTACATCTAAGCGTCTTTTGAAGACTTCCAGGGATGGTGACTCCACCACTTCCCTGGGCAGCCTGTTCCAATGCCTCACAACCCTTTCAGTGAAGAAGTTCTTCCTAACATCTAACCTAAAACTCCCCTGGCTCAACTTAAGCCCATTCCCCCTCGTCCTGTCACCAGGCACGTGGGAGAACAGGCCAACCCCCACCTCGCTACAGCCTCCCTTGAGGTACCTAAAAAGAGCGATAAGGTCACCCCTGAGCCTCCTCTTCTCCAGGCTGAACAAGCCCAGCTCCCTCAGCCGCTCCTTGTAGGACTTGTTCTCCAGGCCCCTCACCAGCTTCGTCGCCCTTCTCTGCACCCGCTCAAGCACCTCGATGTCCTTCTTGTAGCGAGGGGCCCAAAACTGAACACAGTACTCGAGGTGCGGCCTCACCAGAGCTGAGTACAGGGGGACGATCACCTCCCTAGCCCTGCTGGTCACGCTGTTCCTGATACAAGCCAGGATGCCGTTGGCCTTCTTGGCCACCTGAGCACACTGCTGGCTCATATTCAGACGACTATCCACCATCACTCCCAGGTCCTTCTCTGCCTGGCAGCTTTCCAACCATTCCTCTCCCAGCCTGTAGCTCTGCTTGGGGTTATTGCGCCCCAGGTGCAGGACCCGGCACTTGGCCTTATCTGGGGGTATCTGGGGGTTTTAGTTGATAGCAAGTTGAATATGAGCCAGCAGTGTACCCTGGCAGCCAGAAGGGCCAACTCTATCCTGAGGTGCATTAAGCATGGCATTGCTGGCTCATATTCGTGAGAGTGATTGTCCCACTCTCCTCTGTGCTGGTGCATCCTCACCTTGAGTAGTGTGTGCAGTTTCGGGCACCACAGTACAAAAAGGACATGAAACTAATGAAGAATGTCCACAGAAGGGCTATGAAGATATTGCAGGGTCTACATGGAAAGATATATGAGGATTTGTTCAGCATGGAAAGGAGGAGGCTGAGGGGAGTTGTCATTGTGGCCTACAGCTTCCTCACAAGGGGAAGCAGAGGGGCAGGTGCTGATCTCTTCTCTCTGGTGACCAGTGATAGGACCTCAGGGAACGGAGTCAAGCTGTGACAGGGGAGGTTCTGGTTGGATATCAGGAAGGGGTTCTTCACCGAGATGGCGGTTGCACTCTGAAACAGGCTCCTCAGGGAAGCAGCCACAGCACCAAGCCTGCTGGAGTGTAATAAGTGTTTGGACTATGCTCTTAGTCATATGGTCTGAATTCTGATTTTTGGGTAGACCTGTGTGGAGCCAGCAGTTGGACTCAATGATCTTTGTGGGTCCCTTCCAGCCCGGGATATTCTATGATTTTTATCGATGATCTTGATGAGGATACCAAGTGCATCCTCATAAACTTTGCAGACAACACCAAGTAGTGTGGGAGTGTTGATCTGTTTGAGCATATGAAGACTTTGCTTGGAGGATCTGGATAGGCTAGATCAATGGGCTGCATCCAGTTGGGTGACATTCAACATGGCAAAATGCCTGGTTCTCCACTAGGGTCATAACAATCCCACGCAGTGATATAAACTAGGTAAGAGTGGCTGGAAAAATGCCCAGCAGAAAAGGACCTGTGTGTGCTGGTCAATAGTGGGCTGAGCTTGAGTCATCAGTGTACTCAGGTGGCCAAGAAGGCCAATGGCATCCTGGCTTGTATCAGAAATAATGTGGCCAGCAAGATTAGAGCAGTGATTGTTCATCTGTACTTGGTTCTCGTGAGATCATAACCTGTTCAGTTTTGGGCCCCTCACTGCCAGAAGGATAATGAATTGCTTGAGAGCATTCAGAGAAAAGCAATGAATCTGGTGAAGGGATGAGAAAATAAGATATATGAGCAATGGCTGAAAGAATTGGAGCTGTTTAGCCTGAAGAAGAAGAGGCTGAGGACAGACTTCAATGCTCTTTACAACTACCTGAAAGAAGGCTGCAGCAAGGAGGTCATTGGTCACTTTTCTTGATGATAAGTGACAGGATGCAAGGCAATGTCCTCAGGTTGCACACAGGGAGGTTTAGATTGGATATTCAGAAGAATTTCTTTATGGAAAGGGTGGTTAGGCATTGGAACATGCTGCCCAGCGAGGTGGTAGAGTCATCATCAGAAGAGGTATTTAAGAGATGTATTGATGTGGCACTTGTGAACATGGCTGAGCTGTAGACCTTTATTAAGTGAATATTTGGACTTCATGATCTTAAAGTTATTTTTTCCAACCTAAATGATTCTAAAACCAACCTGACCTTCTTTAGAGTTTTCTTCTGCTTTTTAACCTCCTCAGTTCCTCCCTCCCAGCCCAATGCAGCAGGCATAAAAGTCAGCCTCTTCATATAATACTAAATATTTATTCCCATGTATATTCCCTTCCTAGAATCAAATGCAGAGATGCAAATAACATCATGCACTTTCCATGAATCTGACTTCTCTCTGGATGTCTGAGAAGTATAGAGCTTTTTAGAAAATGACCTCTTTTTCTCTCCGCTCTAAAACAACACTGACTTCACTGGAAAAATCAAATCCCTAAATCACAGATCTACTTTCTAAAAATGATTCTTTAGGTGCTTCAGCATTGTAATTCCACATTTAGGAATAAATTTCACAAGCTGCTATCTTCAGTTTTTGTGAAGAAGCAATGCCTTATGGCAAGTCGGCCCTCAGGGAGTGCAGAGACAAGGGGAACACTGCTCTTTTCCAGGTATCTCCAGAAGAGACTTTGTTGATGAGGCAATGACACGTTTACACTTTAAAAGCAACATGTTATGTGCTAAAAAACTGTGAAGATGCCTATTGGCACATTAAATATCACCTAAGTGGTTAATAACAACAAAAGAAAAGGGATCTTGAAGGTCAGTTATCATAGCTACTAGTTGCCAGCTTGGACAGACACTCAGTTATTGTCACCCAGGAGTAGGAATTCTGGGTAGCAAATCCTCATTTGGGGTCTTATCCAAACAGTGGAAAGGCTTGCAGTACAGCAGCTAAATGTTAATTTAGGTGACAAGCTCACTGCTATTGTTTGTTTAGATTTGCATGGTTAAAAAGCAAAAACAACATTATTTTTTTTTTGTATATACATAAGACGTTTAGTGAACTGTGATACCTTATAAAATGACAAAAATATAAAAATAGAATGCATACTTAACAGTAATAAAAAAGATTTTCTTTTTCTAGCTTTTACATTTACACATAGAGAGGTGTGTTCTGAAAGATTGTCGCTGGCCCACTGAGTTGTTAGTGATCTTGAAGCTCCAGTTCTGACAAGTCTAATCACAAAAGGGAAGAGGTGTATTAAAAATGTATTAATGCATAAAGCCATAAGATGCATGGGAGACTTAAGGTTTTGCTAGAGCAGATTTTTGCATTTCATCTTCTATTTACCACACTGATCCTTCAGTATGATAATCTTAAAAATAGCAAATCATTAATACATAGTTGTCTGGAGAGCTCTAAAAGCCACTTGAGAATGGTATAGAGGTTATTCTTGTTTTCTTTCTGGAACAAAGAAAACAAGGAAAAAAAAGTCTTTATAACATTATGTTTTCATGACAATCACCTAAAATGAGAGATAATTCCATGTGAAACAGAAAAACAAAATTTCTTCAGTTTTGTGGTATACTAGTCTATGATCACAATAGCAACCAACAAAATGAAATAACTTCTGCAAAAATGTTGTTATTATAAGCATGTTGTTTATTCAGTATATTGTAGCCCATTTTGTCTCCATTCTCTTTCCCGCATGCCCAGTTCACGCTTTGTATGTCAATAACACATAATAAATAATAGTCTAACATTTAATATTTGGAATTCAATGTACAGCCCACTGAAGTAAGTAAATTCAGTAATCTCTCCCATCAGACCTCAATGGAAAAATTAAGAGATGGAAAGTTAATCACTCCTTTGATTTTTCAAATGTCTTAATGTTGTGCCTGATGTACCCCAGGGTATAGTTGGCAGTTTTGGCTGCCAGGGCACACTGCTGACTCATGTTCAAGTTGCTGTCAGGCAAAACCCACAGATCCCTTTCTTCAGGGCTGCTCTCCATCCTCTTGTTCCCCAGTCTATATGGATACATGGGTGCAGAATCCAGCACTTGCTCTTGTTAAACTTCACATTGTTGGTGATTGCCCAGCTCACTAATTTGTCAAGATCTCTCTGCAAGTTCTCTCTTATTTATCATAATTCATATTTTTATTAATTATCATAAACCATAATTATAATTCAGCTTGAAGCAGTACTATTGCCAGCATCACTTCAGAGGTTGCACAGTTTCAGACAGTGTTTTTAGAAATATATTGTGATCTTATCATAGGGAAATGTTGCACAGGGAATCAAATATCTGAGGCAGG
Organism: Aythya fuligula; assembly: GCF_009819795.1. Taxonomy (NCBI): domain Eukaryota; kingdom Metazoa; phylum Chordata; class Aves; order Anseriformes; family Anatidae; genus Aythya; species Aythya fuligula. Next base: position 17,763,802 of record NC_045593.1, on the reverse strand, counting down.
TAGTATGGTTTGTTGCTGACTGGATAGTGGTGGGGTCTCCATAGCAAGAGTTTTCACCTGGATTAGGTGAGATTCCCTGAACTGTTTTCTGCATAGTTCATAAAACCTCACTGGCCTGTGGTCCTGTATGAACACTCCAGCACATGTACCATATTAATGATGTACAAACTACTGTACATTATTATTACTTTTGCAACTGCCTGAACAATTTTTACAGAATAATCACAAGTATCTTGGTGCAGTTTGGTCAATTCAGACTAAGAGCTACCGGGGAAGTCTCTTTGTCTTAAGTAAAAGACATGGCCCATGGGAGTACATATTAGCAGCATATAGAAAAATTATCTATTAATTTACCAGTTATTATTCATATTACCCATATCTATTCATTTCCTCATGTATTCATCTATCCTTTAAATCAGGTGTAGCATTTTATCTTCCACGTTTTGTCGTTGTTGTTGTTTTTTAACACAACCTTGTTATTGTTTTTGTTTCTTTTTGATTATCATTAGTTAGAAATTTAATACTGTAGGCTCTTCAGACTGATTATACTGTGGACACCTTAGGATGTTGATCATCTCCTCAGGTAGCCTGGTGTATACCAGGGAGCCAAGAGGAAATACCTTGATTGTAAAGTTATCCAGATTATTTTCAAATAATTGCAAGAAAATAAAGCAGTGAACTGATATTCTAAAATGCAAAAAAGCAATCCTATTGTCATACTGATTTACAAAGATACTGTGTTTATTGTTGAAGTTATTATTGTATTTATTCATTATTTTAGACACGTTTGTATTTCTCTCCTGTGGCCTTTTTTCTTGTATTTTAGATACTCATATGTTCTTTGAAAATGTAAAAAACATACACTTTTCAGACTCCTGTCTCTTGCTAAGTTAAAAGATGTAAGTGAATGCGGTAATATTTCTGTAAATTGAACATTTTACATTAAGTCTAAGTAACATAAATCTGTTCACCTACTATTAGTATTTTTCTCCCCATTAGAGAGATTTTAGATTTTGGAGCTCAGTTATGAACCAGAAGTGTGCAATATTTTTTCCTCCTATCTGTCCCAAATTCCTCCCCCCTCCACCCCAAACAATGCTATTCAAGATTTTTAGACTCTTTCAATGCATTTTTCGTCCCAGATTATAGATAAACCAGATTAGAAAGTAGGTGATAAGACTTGGAACATGAACTGTATATATGTGCTTGCTTTTTAGGACATAGCTATTTGTGGTTCTACTCAAAAAAGGTTATTACAAAAGCTAGTGTTTGCCAAAGATCCATCTTATCTCAGTTGAAAAAGTATTTGCTCAAAAGATAATAATTTCAGGGAATTCCCTTTTTTTTTTTTTTTTTTCTTCCTTTTTCTTTCTTTTTGTTCAAGACAGTCATTATGCAGAAGGGCAAGACATTGAGGAAGCCTCACATCACTTCAGGTTCATGACCTTTTTAGCTTATTATCTCAACTTGGATAGCATTCAGTGTAGCATACACTAAAATATATTTATAATCTTCAAATATGTAACTATGGAAAATTAACTGAAATTTTAAATGAAGTGTTATAAAATAATATCGGGAAAAATAAGCAGACTAATTAATTTATTAATTTATTTTAAATTGGGACTTATGCCTAGAAATGTTTTAGTTATAAAAAATAATCTCACAATGAATATAAAAATTGCATGTATAAGTAAGCATATTTAAACACAAGTCAACCTAAATTCCTCTTTTTTTCCTGCTAACTTTGAATTCTTCAATTGTTCATGCTATATCTTACCATAGAATCATAGAATCATAGAATGGTTTGGGTTGAAAGGGAACTTGAAAGATCACCTAATTGATCCCCTGCCCACTAGACCAGGTTGCTCAAAGCCCCATCCAATCTGGCCTTGAATAGTTCCAGGGATGGGGCATCCACAGCTTGTCTGGGCAAACTGTTACAATGCCTAACCAACTTCACAGTAAAGAGTTTCTTCCTAATACCTAATCTAAATCTCCCTCTTTCTTAGTTTAAGAACATCACTACATGCCCTGACAGAGTCCTTCTCCTGTTTTTCTATATGCCACCTTTAGGTGCCAGAAGGCTGATATTAGGTCTCATCTGTATTGAAAAGCAGTTTTGACTAGAAAAATGAAAAAAACACCACCACCACCACCAAAATAAATAAATAAATAAATCAAACCAAACAAAAATGAAATTTATTTTTAAAAATAAATTTTGGAAACTTTAAAATGCTTTATTTATTTATTTAATTATTTTTATTTAATGAAATAAAATTCCTCAACTCTTCCAACTTAGGCAGCCTTATTTCATTTTACTCCAGAAACACCCATTCACTAGATCACTTACGTATGTACACACACCAATTCCTCATCACATCACCTTCATGTGGCAAAGATATTTGAATCTCAAAGATGCACTTGTGACACCTTGACATGACTTTCTGATGTCATTAGTCATACAGTCTTCGTTGTTGTACAGTTAACTTCCAATTTACATCATATCCTGCTAGTATCCATGAAGTAAGGACCAGAACAGAGCCTAGTGTTATCTAATGCTGTCTTATACTTGACCTGAATATGTGTTAGGTCAGGTCTTAATAAAATCAAAGCTCAATATTCACCGTTGTTGTCACTGGATTTGTTGTATATTTAATGCGAGAAGCACTTATTGTAAGATAGATTATAAGAGGGTAACAGAGTTGTATTAATCAATGTGTAGAGTATACTCCTAATTCCACTAATTCCTAATACTCACAGTAGAAGTATGCACTATTTTTTTTTTTGTTAGTGGTGTTGGTGTTGTTTTTCTTTTTTTTTTTCTTTTTTTTTATTTTTATTTTTTTAACTAGAATTGAGAAAAATAGATGGAGACACAAATAAAGGTTCTAACAATGTAATACATTTTAAAGGATGCTGCAAATGTTAATATGCAATAACAGTATGTTACAGTTTAACTTTAGAACCTCTGTATTTCTCTACTAAAATAACAATAAATGGAAGCATCCTACTCTTTTGTGAAATACATGAGTGTGTGGCAATATCATTTGTATGTGAAATGATGATTGTTAGAGGGAAAAAAAAAAGTGTTAAAAAAAGAAGTGTTCCCAAAGTCACAGACTGTAGGCTGACTGGGAAGGGGAGCTTGAGTTAAGGTATGAAGAAAGCCAAAAATCAGAATCCTTTGGGGGGCTCACATGAAGGTCAGAGGCACTGAGTGTGTAATAAGCGGGAGGCAATGCAGCGGCCATTATCTTCCCTCTGACAAGAGAGCAGCTCACTGACCTGGCATGCTGACAAATGGAGAGGAAAACTCTGCACTGAGATGTAAATTCCCCACACAGGTCCCTCATGAATATCTTGTCTCCAGAATTCAAGCCAGTGACCTGGAAAACAAGGTTCCTCCCCAATCAAAATGACAGGCAGAGCTGGTTTCCTGTTAGGAAGACTACTAGGTGTGTAAAAAAATTATGATTTCTGAGGAGAAAAAAATGAGATGTCACACAGAGCAAAATATTACTTCCAAATGGTCCTCTGCAGTTCCCTTGAATGGCAGCTGTTAAGAATTCAATTGTGTGTATGACACGCTGCAATGCAGGATAGAAGTTCTGTTGGGGAGCAAAAATGAATAGAAATTTTCAATTCAAATACTCATTTGAGAATATTTGAATATCTGTCATTCTTCATAGCATTAAGGTTAATTCTTGAAAAGAATTTCCATTAGTAATACAAATTGTAACCTTGTCAAATCCTCTTATGTAATGCACCAATGCTGAAAGATATACTCTGCAAAATAGTACTATTAAATGCATAACCTTGTATCATAGTGAATTTATACTTTTGCAGTTTCCTTGAAGGTTTTATGGTTTTGTATATGTTCTTGTGTCAGCACACAGAAAACATTTTGTAAATGTTACTTTTTTTTTTTTTTTTTTTTTTTATTTCCTTTGTATGTTTTACATTCTGTTGCTAGGCCCTCCTTCTTTTATATACAGTAATTAAGAAAATTGTATGGTATCATTGCCCTTGGACAAGACAGGTGGCTGTCTAAGAAATCTTTTTCTGTATATGAGGTCTTTTCTCTGTTCTGTGTGTGTTTGGCATGCAAAATGCAATGCAATTATAATTGCATTATGCAATTATATAAATGCAAAATTTATATAATGTATAGCTCCATTTTTATATTTCTATTTTTCAGTTCAGTTTTCTTGTAGGGGGAAAAATAAAAAGATGATTTTTGTGTCTGAATGATGATTTAGCTCTTAACCCACCAACGGTCCCAAAGTGGACCTATATGCCTAGTCTGATGACTGTCAATGCTTGCTATTAAAAACTGCCCAGATTTGTAACATGAACTAATTGTACCATGAATATAATGTTCCACTTAATCATAAACATACATGGCTGATATCCTAAAGGTGTTTATGTGTTTCTCCAATAGACATTTATTTATTTATTCATTCATGTTAAAACTAGTGTAGATCGTTGCGTAAGTTAAGTTTTTACAACTGTGGCTGGGTTTTTGGTGTGAACACTTTGGACAACCCCATGAAATTTTATTCAGAAATATAAATAATTTGCAAATAAATAATTTGCTCATGATTATAAAATCTTTTTTTTTTTTTTTTCCACAATATATTTTCACAAACTTAACTCCAACTATTTTGAGTTTTAAAAATAGTCTTTTTGTTTCACTGTGATCTCTCCCTGCATTGTATTCTTAGTTGCACTTCACTGATCTAATGTTCACATCGTTTCTCTTGCCTGGTACAATCCTTGTTTCAAAAAGCACATTCTGAATTTGTACATGGAGCTTAGACAGAATGAATATGTTAATAAGCTCCAAACTCAGGTTGCACACTCAATTACTATCAATTGTGCATGTATTTTTTCCAGTCTATTTGTTCTGAAAATAAGTGCTAAATTATGCATTCAATGCAGTATGAGTACAAAAGATGAACTTGCTCAAAATATTTCCAAATGGGAATATTTGTGTGTGTAAATATGATGCAATTCAATTATTCTATGTGCCTACTTTAACGATTTAAAAACAAGGACGCACAAAAAAAAATCTTATTGGATGAGAAGATCCTGTGCTCTGGAGGCAGACAGCTGATCCTGTGACCTACAGTGAATTTATCACTTTCATGTATCCAACATTAGTTGTTAGCAGGACCATTCAAGTCCTTTAAACTGGATAGATCCCTAAATAACAGCAGAAAACAAAAAACACTTTTATTTTCTGGCCTATTTAGAGATGTATTGTCAAGAAACTGTATTGCTCATAGCTGTTGCTCATCCTCCTCCCGAAGTCTGTCTGCAAACTCCAGTGGCTTTCCTAGAATATACTTTGCACAGAGTAAACTATGCACATGAATAGCAAAAAACAATGAAATACATACTGAAAAGCCATGCCCACACTTTCAGTACAATGAGAAATAAATGACATAGTCCTGAAAAAGTCTTTTTTACAAAGCAGACACGTCCATAGACAAGCGAGAGAGAAGGAAGTTTCCACAATCAGCTGCATCAGCCTGTAGTTCACCTGGGAGGAGGAGACATAGAATTCTGGATCCTCCAAGACTGTCACAAGCTCCAGAAGATTTACACTGTCTAGACTGATGTGATTTGAAGTCATAAGATTGCAGAAGATAATAACTTTAAAAATAGATATTGGAACATGTTCTAATTGAAGAACTTTGAATGTTGGCCAAAATATAAAGATGTGAACTCATTGATGGTCATCTAACTCATCTCTTCATTACACCAGTTTGCCAAGTCCCAGATCTTTTCTCAGTGAGGGACAAATTGCCATGAGGTTTGGTTTCAGATGTGCTCCACTGATCAATATTGTGAATACAAGTCAGGAACAGACATATGCTCTATAACTCGGAGGTCCTATAGCAACAGTTCTTAGGATGATGAAATCTGACTACACAAATCTCTTCTGCTCAATGAAAGATGGCACTGTTCTAAAATGGACACTGGTTATGTAAAAGTCTCTTGAATACAGGACGTAAAGTCGCTAAATTGGATCACAGTGTTTGTGAATGAGTAGTTGTAAAGAGCAGAATAGCCAGGGATCACCCAAACACCCCAATATGTGCTATGAACACATTATGTTCATAATACATTTCATACTATATGTGAGCACATAACTCAATTGAGATTCTTTGGCAAAGGAGGTAAGGTTTGTTCACAATCCAGTGAACCCTGGAAACAACATAGTACTTCAAGATCTATCCTTGTATATTAATCAAGTAATTACAATTGAATACATCTTTCTTAATGTAGTGTTAAAAGTAAAGGAAAGTTGTTATATTTTAGAAGCTATAATTGCTAATGTTTGAGTATTGGCAGTTTAAAAAATATCTGTAATTATTAAGGTCAGCAAGTGTTTTTAGTTTTTCAAAGAGAACGGGAAATTCATCTATATGCTCAGTGAAACTCTTCCACAGAGTGTTTGTGTACTGAGCCAAGAGTGATTTGAAACTTACATTTTGAGATGGGACTTCCAGTTACAATCTAGGGAGAGGGAAGTAAGACCTGCTTGCTGAGACAAACATCTAGAAAAGACACCACAGAGCTGAGCTTGCTAAAATCTGGTTTCAGTTTACTAATACTAAATTAGATTGAACTACTGCCAGCACAGTCCTGCCTGAAGTTTTGGGGAAGAAAAATGTCTTTAAATTGAATTGTCAATAAATTAAGTTTTTAGCCTATGTTCTGATTCATACACCCAAGTTATGTGAACTGGAATTGCGGAGAGCACCATACTGTCAGGAATTTGATACATGGGACATAGAGTAGTATGGCAGTTGGAAATTTATTTTGTATTCACAAAAAATTGTGAATACACATTAAGGTAACTTTTTGTTTTTGTTTTTGTTTTGTTTTCCTTTGAAAGTGTTCCATTTTCAAGCAGAATGACAACAAATATTTTATTGACCACAAATTTTCATAATATTTTTCAAAATATGTCTGATAACCAGGTATTTATTTTAGGTGATAATCTGAAACCAATAGGTGAAATATAATGACTTATACCTACAGTTAATTTCATGTCAATCACCTGTGGAATTCTACAGAAGGATGTTGAGGGTTAGCCCAGTGAATGAATGTCACCAGGAATGAAGTTTTGTTGTAACTGAGAACTGAAAGACTTGCAGTCTGTAGGGTTTCTGAACACTATCTGCCTGTGGACTTCAGTTATGCTAAAAATAATCTTGAGTACACTTACTCTACAAGAACTAATCTTTTTTTTTTTTTTTTTTTTTTTTTTCCTCACAAAAAATGTCATTCAGGCACATGTACAACTAAACCAAATTTGATCATCTTCATAATATGTAAGCATTCTGGTTGGGTGAACACAACTATTTGACTCAGAAACTGAAAGGCTAAGCACAAAAGTGATTTTTTATAAGGTCATGAATAAAATGCTTATGGTTGACGCAAAAAACTAGGCCTCAGAAAAAAATGCATTTCACTGCAGAGATATAATTTTAGTATTTATTGGTTGCATAACTTTAAATGAGAGCTGTGGAATTATTTTAATCAGGAAACACTGATTCCTCATAATAATAAAAAAATCTACTCATATTATCATATTTTCTATTAAAGCAATCATATCCTTAAGGGATTACCTCATCAAAAAGAAAGAAACTAGAAAATGCTAAGGAGTACTGGTACAAGGAACTCACCTGGGGAGAAAGGGGAGGAACCTTGCTATTCAGTGATCAATCAGTCTCTCATGTGAACTCTGATATTCCATGTATACAAAGGATTAAACACAAGGTCGCTAATGATTTAAAGCCAAGGTTTTCATATTCAAATGGAGTATTTTAACAGCTAGTCTAATGCGGCAGGTTCTTCTGCAGGAACTTTTCCATTTCATGAGTGAAACTAAACACTATTTGGCTAAGTATCAAATTTTTGACTGCTGCTATTTTTTCCCTCTTTTCCATCTATCTTACATTTCTCCCTATTTTTATTAAAGATCCTGTGTTTGATCAGAATTTTACCCAAATAAATTGATTGGACGGTTATGACTAACCACTTAACTAACTAGAACCTGAACCTGTTCTCTCAGATTGAATTCCAGTGCCAGATTCCAGCTAGTTTTGATTCATAATTAAAATATATTTAGCATCATTTCCCCCCTTTCCCATTAAAATGCAGGGGGGCTTGGTCCTGTCAGGTGCTGGTGTAGAACATGATAAATATAAATAAAATTTTAAAAAACACAGGAGTTTGACAAGAACAAAAAAATCACAAGTGAATAGTTTTGAAAATTCTGCCCACTAGGATAAGTAAAATTAAGATGCAATCATAATGTGGAAATAACTAATTTAGTATAATTAAATCATATTTAGCTCATCTTTTTAAATCACAAACTACATACATCTTAACAATATGGTTTAGTGGAGGACTTGTTAGTGTTAGGTCAGAGGTTGGACTTGATGATCTTGAGGTCTCTTCCAACCTAGATAATTCTGTGATTCTGTGATACACCAACTCCTGTCTTCACTCTTTTTACCTTGCTCATTTAGAAAGGATAAGGCAGCAAGCACTCGGGATGTTCTTGGAAGAGTTTCAGGATGTTCTTGGAAGAAAGTTTAATGGAGCTTGCACTGCCTGTGCTCTCAGTTATGGTTCTACTGGAGCATGCAGTGCTGTTCCTCCAAACAATTCTAATCTGAAACATTAGAATAAATAAATGAATATGAGTTTCTGGTTGTTTTAATAATACAAAGGCAATCACTGCAGATGAAATCTTCAATCCAAACACAGCTATATCTATCAGAATACACTAAGGTGGATCTGCATAGAATGAGCTATAGTTTTCTCTGGGGCTTTCTGTGGACATTATGAGATTATAATTCAAAATTTGTAGCCATCAGTTTGATGAGAAATGATCTTGTAGACTGAAACCTGCCATAGCTGCATTTTTAGAAAAATACAGGAAAAAATGTTGAAAAGGGTGAAATTAGTGAATATTTGTCATGTGAAATTTTATTTTGAAGCTACTGCCTATGGGTTGTCAAAAGCCATTATATACGAAGCTGTATTGGAAGCATAGTCTTTCTTATTTGATATTTTATGGCTTATAATTATTAGTGGTACTGTTGAGGGATTTTTTGAAACAGCAAAAATCCCATGGCTTGCTGCAGCTGAGCAAACCAAGCTACCAGGGCAGCTATGAGAAGTTCCCATGACAGTGTTCCCACATCGCCCAATTGAGGAATTTAGAAAAATATTGTTACCAGCATCTGGCTTCAAGGACAAGGTCTACGTGACTGCTAATCACAAGGGGGTTGTTTTCTTGTAGGTGGGGTTGTTTTCTTGTAGTTGTTTGTCTGAGTACTTTTGACGAATAATCTTGTGTGAAACACTGTCCGCCCCTATTAAGTTCACTATAAAATTTAGGCTATTTGGGCAATAAAATGGAGCATGATCTGACCATATTGGTGTCTGTTGTGCTTTCGGCCGTGCTTCCTGCAACAGTGGTACTAGATATTATATATATCTATATATCTATATCTATATCTATATCTATATCTATATCTATATCTACCTATCTATATATATATAGTTATGTACAACTATTATTCTTTTAGTTCACAGTTTCCTAAATAAGGTCAAAATTGTGCTTTTGATACATATACATACTTGCCATAAATTTGAAGTAGCAACCAAAAAGCCAGAGGAAGCTTATTAACTATGGGCTTACCATTGAGAGTAATGGGAAACAGTTTTGCAAAAACAGTATTTTAAGGTGCAGGTCCCTTGAAAGAGGGCAAAATTCATGAACATAATAACTTGATGACAATTTCACAGCCGAAATTGTTTTATATTTATAAAATAATTTGGAAACCACCCTACACAGTTGTGTGTTTACAGTTTTAGTAAATAATTAGTAGATTGGATTGTTCCTGATCCCGCTGATTTTAATTGCAAATACACACTTAGTTAGGTGTTGGTCATTAAATATATGTACAGCTTTCCTAAGACAAGCATAAAACACATGGGCAGAGCGTCCAGGTAAGTTTGCTTTGGGAACTGACGTGTTATCACAGAATCACAGAATCACAGAATTTTCTAGGTTGGAAGAGACCTCAAGGTCATCGAGTCCAACCTCCAACCTAACGCTAACAGCCCTCCACTAAACCATATCCCTAAGCTCTACATCTAAGCGTCTTTTGAAGACTTCCAGGGATGGTGACTCCACCACTTCCCTGGGCAGCCTGTTCCAATGCCTCACAACCCTTTCAGTGAAGAAGTTCTTCCTAACATCTAACCTAAAACTCCCCTGGCTCAACTTAAGCCCATTCCCCCTCGTCCTGTCACCAGGCACGTGGGAAAACAGGCCAACCCCCACCTCGCTACAGCCTCCCTTGAGGTACCTAAAAAGAGCGATAAGGTCACCCCTGAGCCTCCTCTTCTCCAGGCTGAACAAGCCCAGCTCCCTCAGCCGCTCCTCGTAGGACTTGTTCTCCAGGCCCCTCACCAGCTTTGTCGCCCTTCTCTGCACCCGCTCAAGCACCTCGATGTCCTTCTTGTAGCGAGGGGCCCAAAACTGAACACAGTACTCGAGGTGCGGCCTCACCAGAGCCGAGTACAGGGGGACGATCACCTCCTTAGCCCTGCTGGTCACGCTGTTCCTGATACAAGCCAGGATGCCGTTGGCCTTCTTGGCCACCTGAGCACACTGCTGGCTCATATTCAGCCGACTATCCACCATCACTCCCAGGTCCTTCTCTGCCTGGCAGCTCTCCAACCATTCCTCTCCCAGCCTGTAGCTCTGCTTGGGGTTATTGCGCCCCAGGTGCAGGACCCAGCACTTGGCCTTGTTAAACTTCATGCAGTTGACCTCAGCCCATCGGTGCAGCCTATCCAGATCCTACTGCAGAGCTTTCCTACCCTCGAGCAGATCGACACACGCGCATAGCTTGGTGTCATCTGCAAACTTACTGAGGGTGCACTCGATGCCCTCGTCCAGATCATCAATGAAGATATTAAAGAGGACCGGCCCCAGCACCGAGTCCTGGGGGATGCCACTAGTGACTGGCCTCCAACTGGACTTGGCTCCATTCACCACGACTCTTTGTGCCCGGCTATCCAGCCAGTTTCTAACCCAACGAAGCGTGCGCCAGTCCAAGCCAAGAGAAGCCAGTTTCTTGAGGAGAATGCTGTGGGAGACGGTGTCAAAAGCCTTGCTGAAGTCAAGGTAGACCACATCCACAGCCTTTCCCTCGTCCACCCAGCGCATCACTTTGTCATAGAAGGAGATCAGGTTCGTCAAGCAGGACCTGCCTTTCATAAACCCATGCTGACTGGGCCTGATCGCCAGCTTGCCCTGCAAGTGCTGCGTGATGACTCTCAAGAGGATCTGCTCCATGAGCTTCCCTGGCACTGAGGTCAAACTGACAGGACTTTAGTTTCCCGGGTCTGCCCTCCGGCCCTTCTTGTAGATGGGCGTCACATTTGCTAGCCACCAGTCAACTGGGACCTCCCCCGATAGCCAGGACTACTGATAAATGATGGATAGTGGCTTGGCCAGCTCTTCTGCCAGTTCCCTCAGTACCCTTGGGTGGATCCCATCCGGCCCCATCGACTTGTGCACATCCAAGTGCCGTACCAGGTCACCAACCAGTTCTTCATGGATGGTAAGGGCCACATCCTGCTCCCCATGCCCTTCCACCAGCTCAGGGTACTGGGTATCCAGAGAACAACCAGTATTGCCGTTAAAGACTGAGGCAAAGAAGGCATTGAGCACCTCCGCCTTTTCCTCATCTCTTGTAACTAAGTTTCCCCCCGCATCCAGTAAAGGATGGAGATTCTCCTTAGTCCTCCTTTTTGTGTTGATGTATTTATAGAAACTTTTTTTGTTATCTTTAACGGCAGTAGCCAGAATGAGCTCCAGATGAGCTTTGGCCTTCCTAATTTTGTCCCTGCACAGCCTCGCTACATCCTTATAGTCCTCCCTAGTGGCCTGCCCACTTTTCCAAAGATTATAAACCCTCAAAAGAACATACTCCTCATTTGGGCCATAAATGAATTGTAATCTAGATAAATTATGAAACATTTGGTTTTAAAGATAAATATAGCCCCATTTATTTTTTTTTCCAAATGTTTTCATAACATAGCAAAAGTTTGAGAGGAAAATTCATCTACCTACAGCTTTCATACATATTTTTTTCTTAGGAAGCCACTCCCTCCCCCCCCTCCCCCCCCCCCCCCCCCCCCCCCCCTTTTTTTTCCTGTGTATTCTGCAGTCAAGGTAGGAAAAGAAATCCCACTAAGATCAACAGGAATCGCTTTGGATGCTAATAAAGAAAACAAACAAACAAACAAACAAACAAATATATATATATATATATATATATAACAAATATATATATATATATATATATATATATATATATCTTTGCAGCAAGGAGGAGGGCAAGACTAACAGGTTTCAGAGATGAGTTGTACTTCCTGGGAGGCTTCATTCAGAGATGGAGTTTGACATTTTTTTATTTGTGAGAAAGGCTGAGGAGATGAAAATATTTTTTCATGAACTTGCTAGTTTTCACTGTAGCTTAGACTACACCTTGTTTCTTTTCTGCCCATTTTCCATATATTTCATACAGTCATAAAGGTCCCCCCTTTAATCCTAATTTAAAGTCAAACATATTGCACAATACACAATTTGTTATACACTGCATTTAGTATGTAGTAACTTTGTCTTTATATAGGCTTTTTACACTCTTTCACAAAAATACAAGATTTATACTTTCCTTCATGAGGACAGGATGAAATACTGATTGCTCTAGGAATTCTATAAGTGTTATTGATTTAGTTTAATATGATTTTATAGAAAAGTCATTAGTATTTGAAATATTAAAAGGGGGTTTATTTCAAAGAATAGGTATGCAGGTATCCATAAATCAGGTCGTTGAAATGTCTCATGCTGGAGAAACAAATACTGAGAAACTGGAAAATCACTACCTTCTTTTCTTTTTTAATTCATTTTTATCCAGAAAGTATAAGATGCATTGATGTCTTCTACAGATATCATTATAGAGAATTGTGCAACAGGCATAATTTCCTATTTAATATCATTTTCAACTCTTTTTTTAGGAAATTCATTATTTTGTGACAGGTGACAGGATATTTCACTGGGGAGAATTCTGCAAGCTTCCACATATTTACAAGCATGCTTTCCACAACTGTACACTAGACAATCAATTTCAGCTATTTTTATACACAGTGGCTTATAAGGTTTTCTGTTTTTGTTGTTTTTGTTTTCCCTTTTCTCCTTGCATTTTCTATTCTTTTATATTGGTAATCTAAAAAAAAAACAAAAACAAAAACAAAAAAACAAACACCAAAAACAGAGAGTATCTTCCTTTAGCATTCTAGAGGCTGCCAAATACCACCCACAATTAGAAAAACACCAGGCTCTTTGCAGACCACCCTTCAGCCATCACAATGACAAAATAATTGTAGAACTCGTAAGATTAGACAAACTGCATGGGAACAGGACACTCAGCCTTTGACAGAAGCTGGTGGGCTATTAAGGAAGTAACCAAGTAGCAGCATGCTGTTCTGATACTTTTTTTGCTGCCTATGAATACAGAGTGACTTCTCTGAGCGAATGCCAAGGCATTGTGATTAGCATAATTAGAGCATACCTTTGTGGCACAGTTATATCTGTAAGAAGTTCCAGTGAGCAAGGCTTGGTTACAATCGGTGATATGCCTCATTATCTAAATACACAGCTTTTGAATTCAAAGGCTGTCAAGTGAGATGAAATAAAAGTACACTTGGCTTGCACTGATATTGCTTGATTAAAATCTTAAAAATATATCTTTTTTTCTCATCCACTTAGAAGAAAAGTTGTGCTTTGTGCTGACTTTGTGTGTTGTATTAACAGCTGAGACAGATAAAACATTTTTCCTATACAAAATTCCCCAAAGTGCCAACTGCCTAAACAATAACACATGTAAGAAAATCACACTAATTACTATGCTATTGTAGGTCTAACTGAAAGGGCAGAGCACCCTTCAGTGCAGGGCCCATTGTGCCTTTGCAAATGTACCAATATATTAGAGTGTGACACAACATAGGTGAGATGCCTTTGAAAGTCCTCACTGGTAAGCCTATTTAAAGAAAAATAGTCTAATCCATCATATAATAATAACATCCCTTTTCCTTATAAAGAGAACCTTTCAACAGAGCTAAAAAAACTTTTCTGCTGATATCCTTGCCCATCACAACTCCTATTGTTTTTGGTCCTCACCTCTCCATCACACCTGCATACCTTCAACAAAAAGGGACTAAGGCTGTCCTTGAACTTGGGATGTTCAGTTCATTATGCCATATAGTAGTCTTGAAATCTGTGTCTGTAGAAGATTGCAGCAGGGAGTGAATGCCCAGTTGCTTGTTAAAGTCCAGCCTGCTAAGTGTGTATTAGATGGGCTACAAGCCTAGTGGGATGGTATCTTGATAAGCTAGTTCAGTGTACATGGCAATCAAAAGGTTATGGTCAGTCTATTGACTAAGCAGCCCAACAACACTGGCTTGATCTGTTTTCATTCAGTGTGAGGAAACACAGCTTGGGAAAACTTTCTTGTTTCTTCTCCAAATACCTGTGGTTGAGACCACGGTTTGTTTGCTGTCATTTTCCACCTTGCTCTCCATATTATCCTTTGGATCACATATATGATATTTGTAAGAATTATCCCTTTTATTCCTTTACAAGCCCAATACATTCTCTTTTTCTACTTCTTTTCACTGTGTGTGCTACCCAGTGAGCATTTTCTTCAATCAATTCTTCAAAAATGGGATTATATTTTTCTGAATGTTGCACAGCAATAGCATTGCAAAACTTACTGATGCTTGTGGATATTCTTCTGAACTTAGACTGGTGAAAAAACAACCAACCAAACAACCAAATAACATAAAACAAAAACAAAAACAAAAACAAACAGAGATCTGTTATTTGTGATTCAAAAATGTTCAGTTTATATTGCCCTTACTTTTTATGGATCCAAAAGCAATAGATTTGTTGCAAGAAATTATTTTTCTTGAAAATTTTTTTTTGCCATGTCTTAAATGAAATACATTTTATCCATCAATCACATTTTTGTGCTTTCCTCCTTAAAGCCAGCACCCTGTCACAGATAAAAAATATTTTCACAAGCTATTACTGATCTCTCAGCAAGAAATGTCTTGTGGCTTTTGAAACAATTATCTATGTGCTGTATTTTCCAGAGTTCATATCTGTTGTGGTGACCTTCACACAGAAAAATCTTGGAAGAGCACAAATATCAGTGCTGAGACTGAAGTCCTGGTTCTGTGGTAGGCCTGTTGTGTGTAGATAATATTATATGTCAAAATCTAATGTTAAACATCTGAAGATACTCTGTTTTAAATTTGTATAATAGCAGGGATGACTTAACATTTATTGTTGCCCAGTCATGCTTTTCAAAGTCAAGGAAAGAAAGAGTGAATGGAAATTATGTACTTTTTCTGACCTCCCACACACATGCTTATGATCACGAAAAAGACAACAACAACTTTCCATTTATAAGTCTGTTGCAATTAATTGGGTAAAAACACTGGTAGATTGAGTCTAGATAGTAGATAATCTTCAGCTTGAAGAAGAGAAGACTCTAGGATGAATTTATTTCAACTTTTCAGTACTTAATAAGGACTTATGAAAAAGATGGAAAGCAACATTTTGCTCAGGCAGACAATGACAGAGAATGATTTTAAACTAAAAGAAGGGAGATTTAGATTAGATGTTAGAAGGAAAAAAATCACTCAGAGGGTGGTGAGGCACTGGAACATGTTGCCCAGAGAAGCTGTGGATGCTCCATCCCTGGAAGTGTTCCAAACCAGGCTGGATGGGGCCTTGGCCAACCTGATCTAATGGGTGTCATCCCTGCCCATAGCAGGGGGGTTGGAACTAGAGGATTTTTAAGGTCCCTTCTAACCTAACCTGTTCTGTGATTCTATGATAGTCAGAACTTGAATGCCCCTACATAAGAAAAAGAATGGAATGCACTTAAATTAAGTCCATGTATATAATTTTAAGGAATGATTCTAAGCTTGCTAAGTACAACTTTTTTTTTTTTTTTTTTTTTTTTTTTTTTTTTTGAGGTGTCTTAAGAGCATAGGTAAGAATCATGATTAATGTCCTTCTGTTTTTGATCTCATACAACACTTATTAAAACAACTGTAGTAGTCATCCTCTTCCCACAGGAGTCTCTAGAAAGACTGTCATTGATTCATTGGTGTCAACATTGCAGCCTTCATCTGCCACTAATCTTTGCCTTCTTCTTGAGCCTAATTCTGAAAATCTCCAATTTTCTTTAGCCTCTACATATTTCTATGTAGTAATGATTAAAAAAGGCTAAATCTTTTTGAAGATTCAAATATTTTAAACTCTAGGTTATATAAAATATGCCACATTTGATAGTAAGTATTATATCTAATAATAATGAAGATTGTATTCAATATCTAACTTGTAGTTGGATGGTTGGGGAAGATCATTGTAAACTATGCTGTCTTGTGAGGTAAACTTGGATTATCTCTTCTGCCTATTTTCTAGAGGCAGTAGTACAGCACTTGCCTCTTAGAACTGAAGAGTCACTGCATGCAAACTGAGTACTCAAAATGCTCACTTGTTCTTTTTATTTATTTATTTATTTATTTTCAGTCCGTGGATATACAGTTTATCATTAATTACTTCACTCTTTTAATTCTAGGATTTTCCAGGTACCCTGATACCCTGAAGTTTTTCTGTGTCTTCCCATAATTGTTCAAGTAGTTTGTCACATAAGACCGTATGTCTTTCAAGATATAGATGTTTCTCTGTTTTAGATTCCAAAATGAATGAAAAAGAAAGATGAGGGCATGATCATGTAACAAAAAGAGTGAAGACCTCACGTCTGGGTTTCAGAAGCTAACTACAACCCTGCAGCTCCTCTCAAGGGCAGGCTGGGACTTACTTTTCTCTGATTCCCTGGTCACAGTCCTCCTCATGCCCTTAGAGAGCAAGGATATGTGTCAGAGCTGCTGGTTTGTATCTAGAATGCTTTTACTATTTCCTGGCAAGAACTAAGAACTTTCAGCTCAGTTCATACAGCTCAGGTCAGTATCTACCAAGATACTAAACTCTTCATGTATCCTGCATACATTGTCCTCCAAAGAGTACTTTCACTAATTGAGAAAAACAAAAGGCATCTTTTCCAGTTCTGTCATAGTGTTTTTCATTTACAAATAACAGCAACAGAAACAGTTAAGCTGGAGTATTCATTTATTCCTATACATAAATATTATGCATAGTAGCATATGTATAAAAGTCATAGAACTGTAGAGTGGCTTTGGTTGGAAGGGACCTTAAAGATCATCTAGTTCCACTCTCCCTGCCATGGGCAGGGATGACACCCACTAGGTTAGGTTGCCCAGGGCCTCGTCCAGGCTGGTCTTAAACACTGTAAAACCTGTTCCAGTGCCTCACCACCTTCTGAGTAAATAATTTCCTCCTAACATCCAATCTAAATCTACCCTTTTTATTTTAAGACCATTCCCCTTTGTCCTATCATTGTCTGCCCGAGCAAAAAGTCACTCCGTCTTTCATATAAGCCCTCCTGAAGTATTGAAAAGCTGCAATGAGGTCACCATGGAACCTTCTCTTCTCCAGGCTGAACATTCCTGTCTCTCTCAACCTCTCTTCAAAGGAGAGGTACTCCCTCTGATCATCTCTGCGGCTCTCCTCTGGAACCGTTCTAACAGAACCACATCCTTATTGTACTGGGGATCCCAGACCTGGATGCAGGGCTCCAAGTGTTGTTGAGCTCCATTAATTTAACTAATAAATTTCTCCTCACTGCATGTTAAATCTTGACCTCTTGTCCAAAATAACCTGTTTTTCCCCCATATCAGAATGCAGTATTTAACTTAATGTAATTATCAGTTTTCAAGATATTTGCTGCCCTGTAATTTTAATATGTCTGAAGAAAACTGTTTACAACTCACTCTTCTATCTACAAATCAGTAGGAACTATTATCTTCTAATTTCTGCCCCTGTATCTGGAATAATTCATGGACACTGATGCTGCTATTCTATAAAAGTTTAGATTCATAAAATCATACAATCACAGAAGGGACTGTGTTAGAAGGGACTGTAAAAATTGTCTGGGTCCAACTCCCCTGCCATAGGCAGGGATGCCACCCAGGGCCTGGTCTTAAAACTGCTCCAGGGATGGGGCATCCACAGCTTCTCTCGGCAACCTATTCCAGTGCCTCACCACCCTCTGAGTGATTTTTTTCCTTCTAACCTCTAATCTATATCTCCCTTTTTTATTTTTAAATAATTCCTCCTTGTCTTATCATTGTCTACCTGAGCAAAAAGCTATTCTTCATCGTTTCTATAAGCCCCTTTCAAGTATTGAAAAGCTGCAATGAGGTCACCATGGAGCCTTCTCTTCTCCAGGCTGAACATCCACAGCTCTCTCAGCCTTTCTTCACAGGAGAGGTGTTCCATCCCTCTGATCATCTTTGTGGGCCACCTGTGGACTTGTTTTAACAGATCCACATCCTTCTTGTACTGGGGATCCCAGACCTGGATGCAGTGCTCCAAGTGGGGCCTCACAAGGGCAGAGCAGAGGGTGATATTCTCCTGCCTCGATCTGCAGGCCACTTCAGTTTTGATGCAACCCAGGATGCAGTTGGCCTTCTGGGCTGCAACTGCTGGCTCACTTTGAGCTTTTTGTCCAACAGAACCTCCAGTTCCTTCTCTGTATGTCTGCTCTCAGTGGGTTCTTCTCGCATTCTGTTCTCCTGTTTGGGATTGCCCAGACCCAGGTGCAGCATTTTGCTCGTGGACTTGCTGATCCTCATTAGTTTCACATGGTCCCAGTCCTCAAGCTTGTCCAGGTCCTTTTTAACGCCATCTCTTCCTTCTTTGGTATCAACCACACCACTCAGCTTGTTGTCATATACAAACTTGTTGAGGGTGCACTTGATACCATTGTCTATGTCATTGAGAAAGACATTAAACAGTTCTGAACCCAGGAGAGACCACTGAGGGACACCATCCATCACGGACCTCCACTTGGATATTGAGCCATTGACCACTACTCTCTGTGTGTGACCTTCACACCAACTCCTTATACACTGAATGGTCTACCTTTCAAATCCATATATCTCCAGTTTGGAGACCAGGATGCCATATGGCATCATGTCAAAGGCCTCACAGAAATCCAGGTAAATGACATTGGTCAGTCTTCCCTCGTTGAATGATGTTCATAGCAGGCCACCACTTTCGTCAGTCATGATTTACCCTTGGTGAAGCTTTGCTGGCTATCCCAGATCACTTCATTGTCTTGCGTGTGCCTTGACATTGTTTTCAGGAAGATCTTTTCCATAATCTTGCCAGGCACAGAGGTGAGGCTCACCAGTCTGTAGTTCTCTGGGCCCTCCTTTTTAAGTTTTTTGAAAAATGGGACTGATATTTCTCTTTTTCCTGTCACCAGGGACTTTGCCTGCCTGCCAGGACTTTTCAAATATGATGGAGAGAGGCTTGGCAACTACATCATCCAATTCCTTCAGGACCCTGCAATACTTGCCATCAGGCCCCAAAGACTCATACTTTTTTAATTTCATCAGGTGGTCTTGAACTTTCTCTTTGCTTACAGTAGGTGGGATTTTACTTCCGCAGCCTCCATGTACAGGTTCAGGGAAATGAAAGACTTCGGAAGACTGAATAGAAAAATCTAAATGGTTTGTCCCAGGCACCTCAGAATTATTTTATAGGAAAGAAATTATTCTTTCTGGAGTCTAGCCCTAGAAAAAGATGGATTTCTACATAAAATAATAAAACAAGAAAAAGAAAGGAGCCTTCTGAATTGAAAGAGGTCAGGAAAATATTCAAAATGAACATAAATTTTGCTAGTCCAATGCCTTGGAATCCAAAGGAAATTAAACAGATGTCAAATTTCATCCCTTTTTCTTATTTTCATAGGAATGTGCTGATATTCCAGGCACAGTATGTCTGGAATACTTTCTTCAAATAAAATAATTTAAAATGCGTGATGATTCTAAGAGAGAGAATTCAACCCTAAAGCTGTGTGTTGTCTATATATTTCTCTGAAGGACCTAGATCTGCCTCTTGGAGAAAAACAGAACAATATGTAAAATTTAATCTTCTCGGTCAGAAAACATTGGCCATGATGTTATTGGTCGTTCTGATGCCATCAACAACGTGATACAACCAATTGATGCCTTTAGTTCTGTGAGAAATTTCAAGTAGGTTAGTTTTGTTTTTACAGCTGTAAAACTTATAACTTGTACACCACTGCAAAGTTTACATAAATGTTTCTACACAGAAATATTCATCACATTCTCCATTTTCTGGGTCTTGCCAGGACACTGTAAGTTGAAGAATGTTTAATAACATTTTTAAAGGGCTGTTTTTTTTGGGGAGAAGACACTAACTTTTATTAGCGACGTGAAGAGTCATTTGAACTAGATATCTACTTCACATCTGGCATGAACTCAAGCTTAGTATAAACACCCATAAAGCCATTCTTCTATGAACCTGTTTATTTCTTCTCACAAGTTTTATAACTTGTATGCTTGAACAGCTTTTAAGCATTCAAGGTCCAAACTGGAGGTCAGCTTGAACAGAATAAATCATACCTAAATCTTTCCAGTAACAAAAGGAACAACTTGTAAAAAGACATTGTTGTAACCAGCCATCTTTTTCAGCAATTTGCCAAACACTTGAATAGACAACTGGAAAAAAGTACATTGTGTGCAAGAAATTTTATTTTATTATTTATTTATTTATTTATTTATTTATTTTAAGACTGGAGAGCATGAAATGCCTGATGTACTGGGGAGTGATTTTGAAGTGGAGGACCTGGTGCTGTGCCACTACTTGCACTTGGAGACCAGCTGTGCCAGTTGCTGTATTGGAAAAAATGCCTGCTGTGAATCCAGTCTGCATGTGTTACTTAATTTCCTGAATTATCATATTCTCCTAATCAGCTTCTGAGTTAAGGACCAAAATTGAGGATCCAGGTGAGCAGCAAGGATATAATGTCTAGAATGAAATAGTCCATTTTGTCATTTTGTTGTTGTGCAATCTACTGGTACATTTATTTCATGTATCTTGTCTCAGCCACTGAACACTTCTTTTGATTCCACTTTATCTAATTGATCTAAATGATATTTCACAAGCTCAAGAGACTTAAGCAGTGTTATGAGAATCAGATGAGGGCACATCTACAAGGGATCTGTAAAATAAATAAATTTATCAGCTTCAGTGAGTGGTGCCCATTGAATTGTTCAATGTAAACAATGCATTTGCTGCTTTTGTCAGTATATGTAGTGTCTTTGAATTGGCCATGATTGTGATGAATTTTTACATATGTGTAACTGCTCGGATATTTTGAAAAATAGAACTTGATTCGACAGTTCAAAATAATGATCACAGCTTTCTTTAACACAATATCAAGGCAGTATTAGGTCTGAAGTCTTTACCTTTTTTGTTATATATGCCATAAAATGTTCAAGGAGATTTAAGATTAATGCTTTAAGACTGTTGGCAAAATCATACAACTATTTCCCTAACTATTTGACTGTTTGACTATTTCCCTAACTATTTAACTATTTGTGAAAAACTACAGGGTGAAAAAATTGCCAGGTCAGAATCTGACTTTTTTCTGTGCTGGAGGAATACAAAAATATTTTCATTGAAAAATGATACCGCTATCTAACAGCTACGAACGAAATCCTTTTTAATTGCCTATGAACATCTCATAAGACATTGTGTGTGCCCACAAATCTAAGAAGGAATAAGTTCATTAAATGGGGCTTGGATCATTGTATCTTTCTAATGGATAAATGGATCATAAGACTGGATGGACATGAATGCTTGACAATTTAATTACTTCAGTTTGGATAGTAGCATATGATAAACTGATAATACTTCCTGGCTCTACAAATGTTTCAAAGTACTTCTGTTAATAGGCTGTAGGAGCATATTGAAAATAATTTGAATGGTTTTTGATGTTATCTCAAATCTTCTTTTAGAGGAACCCCTGCTGCTAAAAGAATGCTCCTATTTAAAGGTTGACATCTACTGCCTGTCAGCACTAAATGGCTACAAATTCTCCTGAAGTTAGACATGAATAAATATGAATACATAAACATGAATAGACATGAATAAATGCTTGCTTATGGCTGGTAGAGTAAGCTTAACTAGGAGGTTTTAGGTACAGCATGCCTGTACTCAATCTACATCATATTTATGGTAAATCCTTCCTTTCTCTGATGTTGCATTGTTTCACAAGTCTGTTTTAACTGAGACACAGTGCTCAGCTCTGTGAAGTCTTGTCCTCCTGCAATATTGTTTGTGTAGGGAAATAAAAATGAAAAGGATGAACCACGTTATAAAACAAAAAAACCTCACATGACTGTTGTAGGAGACGAACTAGTACCAGTTTGGGCTACACTTAATTCTCTGCTCTTAGGGCTCTGAATGAAATTGACATTGTTGAGGTGGTAATACTTTTACAGACTCTGTATTGGAATGGTAAATTTTATCAGGAGAAGGGTAACAGGTCCTCTTAGTTCATACTGATAAATTTATTTCTGTGGTAATGTTGTTGATGGTTTTCCCTCTTTCCCTTTCAAATGGCATCAAAAACTCCAAGCTTTTTAAAAATTGGAAACAATACCTTGAAAGACTGAAGCTCATGTAGCTATTATAACTTCTGATTTTTGCATTTATATTTCTTTAGACAAAAACAAAACTTTTCCTCCATGGCAAAAGTGTTAGAAACTGAGTTCTCAAAGAAAATAAATAAAATAAGTTTAAAATAAAATAAAAATAAAATAAATAATAAACTAAAATAACAGAATAAAATAAAATAAAATAAAATAAAATAAAATAAAATAAAATAAAATAAAATAAAATAAAATAAAATAGAAATTATAACATTTCTAGGAGCCAGATGTTGTCAGATCCTCTCTTTCACATTAAATATAATGATTTTCATGATATTTTTGAAAATTGACCATTCAGAATCTTTCATTTTAGTCTTTAAAAATGGCTTTGGACCTTATATTAGGGAAATTTATTTTTTATACACTAAAGTGGAATTTCTTTGGCTATGTTTTTACTGTCAAATTAGAATGGAGAAGCAAGCAACCAAGTTCCTGAACAAAATGATGCATAACATCTACACCCTAAGATGATATAAATTGCTGGTATATATAATTCACATTAGTCTTTTGCCCTCACTTGGATTCCCCTATAGTAAGTGTAATATAACATTTTCCAAAGTATGTATCAAGCATGCACCAGTAGATATTAATTTGTTTGCAACCAATGTGATGTTGAGGGTAGGGAATGATGTCCTGGAACACAAGGCTTCTACTCAGAGGAGTCTTGTAGGAATCTCATAGAAATTTGGGCTTACAGGAACCTCTTGATGTCTAGCAAAGACAAAACTAATGTTCTCCACCTGGGCTGTACCTCTAATGCCCATGCAGCAGAGCATGCTGGGCAGCGACTGGGATAGAAAGCAACTTTGCAGAATCAGCTCTTGTGACCCAATGAACAAGTTGAATGTGCATCAGATCTACACCTTTGCAGCAATGAATGCTAAGCACACTGGCTATATTGGCAAGCTTGTACTGAGAGGTTTTAGAGAAGTGATTGTTCACCTCTGTCCTGCATAGTTTATTCTGTTCAGTTTTGCCTTCCCCAGTACAGTAACAACACTGACAGTCCAGTGGTGGTCAATGGGGACAATTAAGAAGTGACATACAAAGAGAAGATGAGATCTTTGTGTTTGTCTAAAGACTACTAGGTTAAGAATCTTGCCTTTTTTAACAACCTGATGTTAATTTATGGAGAAGATGGAGACAGACTCCTCTGAGGTGCACAGTAAGAGCACCTCAAAAGTTTCAGTAACAGAAATTCTGTTTAGAAATCAGGAAACAGATTTTCAAGGTGTTTAAATATTTGAAAAGACTACTCAGAGATGTGGTGAAATCACCAACCTTAGAGATACTCACAACTCAGCTGGCTAAATCCTGATCATTTTGTTTTAACTCCAAAATTGGCCCTGATTTGAGTAGGGGGTTGAGACTAGATGAGTGCCACAGGTCACGTCCAAAATAAATTACTCTTTTTTTCCTATGCTTCTGTGTAGACAAGCAATAGCTAGCAGAACCAGACTAGCAATACACGAGTGATGCTGTGCACACACATGCAGGAACCTTGGACAACCATAAGATCTGTAACACTGTGTACCTCGCATTACGAGAGCAGGCTATAACACAACTGCTTTCTTCAAGTTGCTATAGGTGAGAGCGTGTGTGCTTCCTGACCTGTGTGTGCTTCCTGACCTGTGTGCTCTTTCTGACCTGATGCAGACATCCACCAAATGAACAACTCAGTTGTATCCAATTCACCATGCAGTGGATAACTGGAAGTCTGCCTAAAATCAAGTGGTACCATACTCATTCCTCTGCTCCCGTACCTTGTGTCCTCCTTTTCATTTATCAACAGTTTCTTTCTTCCTCCATTTTATCTCCTTTATATGATCAGAATAACTCTTACAGAGCTACTGCAGACTTACTACAATGTAACTGAAGGGTGTTCTTTTCCCAGACATTATAGTGAACAATGCCATGTATCTCAACTTGACAGTGACTGTGCTCAAAAAAACAGGGTCAATAAAGAAAGGCCATGATATTCTGCACCAACATATATGTAGCCAAATACAGATAGCAGTATGCTGCTAATGATTGTGAAATAACACAGCCGCACCACCATACCTACTGTGTCTCCTGAACTGAAGTAAATTATTCACAGTAGAACTCAAGTACCATATGCCATCTGTAATCCTTCCTTTATTTATTGTGTGTCACTTTTTGACCATAGATGCCTAGCTTTCCTCCCTCCATCCCTTGTAACTGGCTTGAGTCAAGAGCCTAAAGCACATTTCTTATTTTCAGTACATTGTAAATTGAGGCAATTGTCAAGGAAAGTAGGACAACACTACTGAAAAACTCAGACACTATAGGGAATATAGTGTAGCCCTATTGAAAACAGTCATAGAGAGAAACAAAACTCAGTGGATTAACTCTCTGTGGTCTGCTCAATGTCTGTTTCACTCAACCACTAGTATAGGAGCCCTTGGATAGCATTAGAGATTAACCCAGATGAAATTACTTACTCATAGGAATTTTAGCAGCCTGCATGTTTTCTTTTGAAACACATTTGCATTTTGTTTTTCAAAAAAGAAGCTTGTTATTTTCCTTGGCTGATATCTATGTTAAATTAAGGAATAATGGAGATTAGATAGCAACTGTTTACATAACTGCTAATTTAAATAACTGACAATAATTTTAAATGCAATTATTTTTATGTTATGCTAGTATTAGATGGAACAGCATGATGCTGGGATAGTCAACGTAATTTTCTTGTACTATGGCTAAATACACCGTCAAATTGATGACTTGCCCTTTGTTCAGTTTTGGTAATATCCACTTCATGAACAAACATGCAGTCTGCAAAACAATCTAGCTTTTAAACATTAATAGCTTGTTGGGCTAAAGCCAGCCTGAGTACTATTCCATTGAACAATGGATTTAACCTGCTTTGGTAACAGTTCCATGGCATGTATGTCAATACGATAAAATATAATTAGGCAATATTATCCAGCTTTTAATCAGAAAAAAAAAAAAAAAAGTTCCATTTATAGTCACTTTAAGGGGCATGAGATATAAAGGGAAACCTGCTTAATGCAAATGTTTACATATAAACCCACTTATCTTTTCTGTGTTTTCCATATATATCCTTGACATTTTGGTTTAATTATGAGAGTTGCTTTTTTTTTTTTTTTTTTTTTTTTTTTTTTTTTTTTTAAATCATTGTATTATCCTCTTAGCCTAACTTGTCTTATTCCGTCTCCTTCTCCTGTGTGATCCAGAAATGAAGTCAAAAGCCAAGGTGTAAAATCTCTACAATTTCCATGGCAACAGAGGTATGATTTAGTGAATGCGGCACTATATTTTCCAGGGTAGATTAGGTAAATGAGAGAAAAAAACTTCCTAAGTGAAATATTATTTTATATTATTTTAAAGTATGAAGTATAATATGAGGATTTAAGTTACATCATGGCAATATGAGATCTCCTAGGACAAAGCAAGGTAACAATTTGCTTGTTCAGCACCCAGATTGAAATTCTCCCTAGAGAAACAAACACACTCAGGAAAGGAAGGTCAGTAATTCAGCAGCTGATGTGCTTTTCCCTGATGTGCTTATTCACTGGACTCATGCCCCTGCATATTGAGGATATTGTAGAAAGTTTACCCTCCATTATGACATCTGAAACTATGATTATGGTATAATCACTATATAGTATCCATACTATATACTATACTATATATACTATATATACTGTATAGTATAATCAGTATAGTATAGTCTTATAAATACATGTATTGATGTATTTTAAAAAGAAGCTGGATTTTTGATAACTCTTACATGGGTCTTACTGCAATAACTTCCTGTTAATCCTCTTCTGCAAAAATACAGAAACTCAAGCTAAAATATGTTTAACATCATGCACTGGAGATTTCCTAATATCTTTCATCTGGGGAAAACACATGTGACTTGCAGATCAATAAACTGAGACCATTATTGACCAAATGGGTGGAAAGTGAATTCCAAAGATGAGGCTATTTTAAGCTAATTAAAGGTCCCATGATACTATATGCAAGTGTAGGAACATCTGCTACCATGCCCTCGTCAAATTACAGATTGGATAATTCTTTTCTGCCTAATTGAGCTCCTGATTAATTTTTGTTGAATTTAAATATATGCCTTTCCATGTTTTACTACTGCTGTCTGCACAGTAGAGTGTTCAATGGTGAGAAAATCGTTACTTCACTTTGGCTTGCACTGTATGTGCTATATATGGTGTTCTAGGGAGCAAGTGGGATTAATGAAAATTAATTTATGTTTGACTTATGTAGGCAGTTAATGAAAGTACAGCCTTGAACACATTACTTGAGTGAGACTTGTGAACTATAGAAGGACAACAACAGTTCTAGAGATAGCCAAGAACTCTATGGAATAAATATCTTGCCCCACTGTGCTGCTTCCCTGAAAACGTTCTCCTCTCTTTCTCCCTCCCCAATTTACAAAGAATCTGCTGATATTAATTATTTTAGCTGTTTTGATGTACAGATGAAACAAGTCTATTTGCTTTAAAAATCTTCATAAAAGTATATTCCAGACAAATGTAGAGTTTTTTATAATGGTTTTAAAATAGCATTTGAAAGTAAAAGTAATTCAAACTTTATATACTGTCTGATGGAAAAATGATACAGATACTTACCAGATTATCTGCCAAAACAGATATATGCAAAAATAATTTGGGGGCATATCACTATTTTATTTTATTATTCCCACTCTATCCATGCTTAGTGTGTTCAAATTGTAGATTTGTATTGACTTTTTGTTCACATGACGAGTTTTATAATGATACATGTAAGTATTTATTTTTATACATAAATATAAATATATTTTTATTAATATATCTTATATACAAATATGGGATTATGTGGGAATTATGGCAGACTGACAAAATGCAAGTAATTTGGTGTGATCACTGTAGTCTTGATTGTATCTTTAAGGGGACTTGTGCTAAACTGTGAGCATCGTGTTTCACTAGCTGTGCCTGACAATAGATTGTGGCTAGGTCTGACAAGGCCCCTGGGAAGGAGTGATGCCCTCTGTCACCATATGGTCCAGAAAGGGTTTCATACCTGTTACAATATCCTGAGGAGGGGGATTCATGGTTAAATCTATGCAAGCTCATTCCTAATCCCATGAAACTAATGATCTGTGAAGGATATCTTAAAGATGCTTACCGTGAATAAACACATTATTCATACATTCAGTTGTAGATCTCTATCCTGTATTATGCAATAATTATATTCCTTAACGGAGAATATAGTATTGAAAATTATTGAAAGAATTGCTTAATCTCTACTGTAATTCATAAATAACTACTGAACCTAAATATAACAAACACACTGATATTTTAAGAAAATTTACTTATCACACAATAAGCATCTTATTTCTGAAAATGAAATTAATTCCCATGATAAAATCCCACAATATCTGATTCCTAAAAAAAAAAAAACCATTCAAATTTGAAGATAATGCAAAATGTTGTTAAGCTCCATTAATTTAACTAATAAATTTCTCCTCACTGCATGTTAAATCTTGACCTCTTGTCCAAAATAACCTGTTTTTCCCCCATATCAGAATGCAGTATTTAACTTAATGTAATTATCAGTTTTCAAGATATTTGCTGCCCTGTAATTTTAATATGTCTGAAGAAAACTGTTTACAACTCACTCTTCTATCTACAAATCAGTAGGAACTATTATCTTCTAATTTCTGCCCCTGTATCTGGAATAATTCATGGACACTGATGCTGCTATTCTATAAAAGTTTAGATTCATAAAATCATACAATCACAGAAGGGACTGTGTTAGAAGGGACTGTAAAAATTGTCTGGGTCCAACTCCCCTGCCATAGGCAGGGATGCCACCCAGGGCCTGGTCTTAAAACTGCTCCAGGGATGGGGCATCCACAGCTTCTCTCGGCAACCTATTCCAGTGCCTCACCACCCTCTGAGTGATTTTTTTCCTTCTAACCTCTAATCTATATCTCCCTTTTTTATTTTTAAATAATTCCTCCTTGTCTTATCATTGTCTACCTGAGCAAAAAGCTATTCTTCATCGTTTCTATAAGCCCCTTTCAAGTATTGAAAAGCTGCAATGAGGTCACCATGGAGCCTTCTCTTCTCCAGGCTGAACATCCACAGCTCTCTCAGCCTTTCTTCACAGGAGAGGTGTTCCATCCCTCTGATCATCTTTGTGGGCCACCTGTGGACTTGTTTTAACAGATCCACATCCTTCTTGTACTGGGGATCCCAGACCTGGATGCAGTGCTCCAAGTGGGGCCTCACAAGGGCAGAGCAGAGGGTGATATTCTCCTGCCTCGATCTGCAGGCCACTTCAGTTTTGATGCAACCCAGGATGCAGTTGGCCTTCTGGGCTGCAAGCATGCTCTTCTGGCTCATGTCAAGCATTTCACCCACCAGTATTCATTCAACATATTAATTTATATATTCTAGCTCTAAGCTTATTCATGGGTATTACCGTAACTGCACATATGACAAACAAGTTCAGATGTGAATTTATAAGGAATCCAAAGGGATGCTAAACTTCTCTCACTATACCCCATAACATTGCTCAATGTTGTGTCTCCATTCCTGCCCAGAGGACATATCTTCCTGTATTCCCCTATTTCCCTTTCCAGTCCCCACTTCATACATGAAGAGCCTGAAATATTTGAAAATGCACTCCTGAAGATTAGCAAAATGAAAGTGAAATCTAATTATTATGTAACTTGCTCTGATATTAACTTCATGGAAACTCAAGAAACGGAGCTATTGGGGAACAGAGAAGTAGAAGAACCTCTGTTTAAATGAACAAAACCAAGAAAATCCTCAGTTCATCCTGACATTCAAACAATAATCCATCTTAGTGACTGTTTCCCTTGCTTTCACATTTAAATACCTCAGAGTGGTTCAGAAGGAAAAGAGGAAAGAAAAGCTTAGTGACTTGTATGAAGAGCAACAAGTTCAACAGGATGAAACTTGGTGGGAGATGAAGAGCTTTCCAGGTGCAAGTCTTCAGAGCATTTCTTTCATGTACACACTCCTGGTTAACCCGAATCATATTGATACTCATTGTTCACAAGGAGTTATATTTTTCCCCTCCCCAATTCACTGAAAGCATGAACAATTTTTCTGGATATGCATGCTATACTGACAAAATAAATATAACATGTTCTTCAGTGCTTATTCAGTAATGAAGTAATCAGGACAAGAACAACCTTTTTAGGAGTCTAATCTTTTCCATCATTTTCTTCCAAAATCGTCGATTCATATCAAAAGAAGCAGACGGTCACAGCTGTAATATAAAATTGTTCACTCCCCTGTATAGACATTACTCTATCTTCCACCCTTTGAAAGAACCTTTGAATATGTTTAGCTAAATGGTACCTTTTGGGGAAATCTGTAGAACCTGACTCCTTGCGTTCATTGCTTACTCACCTATGCAGTCACTGGAGCTCTGCTTGTCTTGAAAAGAAGTTGGCCCAGCAACTGTGTTGCTGTGTGCAGCTGCCTTACATAATGTGATCCACAGCACAGAAAGTCCTGCTGTGTTTTGGATCATGGTGCACTCAACCTGGATTTAGAAGGTGATGGGATAAAAAATATAAAACACCTGAAGACAACTTGTTCTTTAGCGTTATCCAGCTAGTAAAGTCATTGGGCAGTAAGTAACCTTGCATGCTTACTTTTAAAGAGCTGCACAAAATATATCTCATCCTTTCCCTGACATTTGTAGGTACAAAGTACACTGGCAAAAGTCTCAGACATAAATACTCTTCTCAAGGCATGCAGGGAATCATCTACATTGAATCAATCACTTAATCAAGCAGAGAAAAAAATACAACCCTTCACTATATGAGAAAAAGAATGTGCTTGATTAAGCTATTTCTAATCCTGATTTGTACTTGCTTATACATTACAGTACAGTTTGAAAGAAAAAGATTATGTTGAAATAACAGCCCAGTAGGTGTTTCTAGATGACAACAAAAATGTGTTTATTACAATCCCTCACCTGCATATAATACCCTGGCTGAGGATGACTGACCTTGTGAGAAGTCCTAGTCTAGCTTCAGTGGAAAATGACACAATTTGTTTAAAAACTTACATCCAAATATATCACATTCATGCCAAGAGCTGGGACAGAATGAAGTGGAATCAATAAAATAACATGATGAATTCAGGGAGCAATTTCTATCTCAGGAATTTCAAATGTTTTTGGGAAAATGGCTGAATTAAAAGAACCAAACCAAAAATCAAGCAGTAAAAGAATTTGTTTTAATAATGCCAATGAAGTTTTCCTGTGACATGGGTAGTTCTACAGCAAATAAAGAAGTTCAGTACAGAGGCATGTCAAGACAGATACTCAACACTCCAGGGTTGCTCTTGAACTAGAGAACCAAAATTGAGAATTAGATCTTGGTATTTTTTACCCCTGATGATTTCAATCATTATTTTCTGTGAACAAACAGACCGTATTAGGAGAAATTCTAGCACTGGTTGTACGGATACCTTTGATTTTCATTTCTATTTTATTTTCATTTGATTTAAATAGCCAATATTTTTCTTAACATTAGTCTGGAATATTATGTATTTAAATTCTTGTATCACCATTTCATTCCCTGATTATTCAGGGATACCAGTGATATTAACTTGATATTTTCCCACCTAAATCTAAACTTGGATAACACATTCTAAGGTGTCTACCACATATACATTTGATAAAAAAAAAAAAAAAATATTACGATTTTATTCTGTCTATGGTGCTTTCACATTTTTGGACAGGATAACCAATCATAGTTGAAGAATGTCTAATAATGAAAAAAAAAATAGAGGAGACTATAGAGTTGGTATTAGTAAAAATAACAGTTTGTGCTTTCCTTAAAAAACAACAACAAACAAAAATCCCAAACAAAACAAACAAACAAACAAAAACACCTGGGCCTATGTGAACCTCATGAAGTTTAACAAGGCCAAGAACAAGGTACTGCATCTGTGCCAAACCAATCCTAAGCACAAACCCAGGCTGGGCAGAGAATGGATTGAGAGCAGCCCTGAAGAGAAGGACCTGGGAGTGCTGCTTGAAGGACCTGGGAGTGCTGCTCAGCATGAGCTGGCATTGTGCACTTGCAGTCCAGAAAGCCTTCTGTATCCTGTGCTGTATCAAAAGAAGCATGGCTAGCACATTGAGGAAGGTGATTCTCTCCCTCTATTCTGCTCTCTTGAGACCCCACCTGGAGGCATTCAACTCTGGCATTCAGCTCTGGGGTCCCCATCACAGGAAAGATATGGACCTGTTGGAGCATATTCAGTGGAGGACCACAAAGATGGTCAAGAGGCTGGGGCACCTCTCTTATGAATACAGGCTGAGGCAGTGGGGGTTGTTCAGCCTGGAGAAGAGAAAGTTCTAGGAAGACCTTACAGCAGCCTTCCAGTACCTAAAGGGGTCCTAGAGAAAAGCTGGGAAGGGACTCTTTATCTGGGAGTATAGTGATAGGAAAGGGGGAATGGCTTTAAACTACAAGAGATTTAAATTAGATATAAGGAAGAAGGTCTTTACTGTGAGTGTGGTGAGGCACTGGAACAGGTTGCCCAGAGAAGATGTGGATACCCCATCCCTGCAGGTGTTCCAGGTCAGGTTGCCAATGGCTTTGGACAGCCAGATCTAATGGAATATATCCCTCCCCACAGCAGAGGGTTTGGAATTAGATGGTCCATAAGTTCCCTTCCAACTCAAACCATTCTGTGACATTCTGTGATTCTAGGATTCTAGGATTCTATGGTATTTACTAAATAAATAAGAGTAAGTTAGCAATAATTACATGTGATCAGATGGCTTTAAAGTGAAGGCATTCTTGTGCTGTCAGTCAGCATTGACAATATGATTATGTTGCTGCCCTGTGTGTAAGGAAGACAAGGGGCAGCAAATAAGACCTTGAAAAAGTTGTGTTCGACTTTTATTATTTGCCTCCCTTTTTGTTCTAAGTTTTTAAAGGAGTAAATAAGGAAGACCAGAAATTCACCAGAGGCCTCTGGATGTTAAAGTGGTTTCAGTGGAGAGTAATGGCAGTAATTTATTGGTGCATGGAAACTGAAGTCTCAGAAGATGCTTTAACTGAGTTGTGAGAGCATATCCCCTTTGAAAGCTGGGATAAGAGATTAGCGTCTTCACCGTTCTTATACTTTTTTCTTCTAAAGCATCCTGTGAAGCAGAAAATAAGTCATCTGAATATTCTACCCCCATTTCCCTCTGTTTTAAATTTGATGATTTCTTACGGATTTACTTTCTGTAGAAACCCAAAGATCTTGAGATTTATGTAAAGTCTCTAAGGCATCATTCCAGACTTTTAAATAGCTGTTGCACAGTCTGAATAATCTGTGGCTAAACTGATTTCATTCAATGTGATTGAAAATCATCGATCCTTTCTAAGAATAACAAGGAATATTATCAAAAATATTTTTCCCTTTTAAAGATTGATGTTATATATCTACAACACAAAACAAAAAGGCATGTTTTTGTAAAAATTATGAACATTCATATGTCTGGGTGGATACTGGCTCATTTGTGAAGATTATGGGAGGTTTATGTATTCAGTAATGTATTCAGAACTATTTCCAAATATTCTCTGTTTTAAACTCTGAGATTATAATCTGTACAAAATAAATATAGTATTGTATATAACTGACTATTGTTGATATTCTTAGCATACGGAGGTAACATCTATATTTTCCCACACAGAACCATGATTCTCATTGGAAGCCAAATCTTTAATAATTACATAGATTAGCTGGGCAAATGTGATTTAGCAGTTCTGGTTCTGAGATAGGCTATTATTATTTGAATTTGGAAATTATTTTTTTTAACATCTTTAGGTGGGGTTACTCTAATTTTTGAGAATATCATGATTAGATCTCTCTCCATGGTGCAGAAAACCAAAGCAGAACAAAAACATGGATTAAAGGCTTTAAAGAGACTGTAGCAAATACAGAAATCATATATACAGAGTTAAAATCATTGTAAAAGGCTATTTATCTTTATTTTTATCTTTTGAAGGAATGCAATTTATATTTTTCAAATACTTGGGGAATTTTTACATCAGCTTGTTGTTGTTTGTGTTTATTTGTTTTTGAATGAATTTTGAAAAAATGAGTGCTTGTATGACTTTTGGGAAAAATGACCATGAGAGCATGAAGCAATTTGTAAAGTCAAAATTCATTTAACTTATTCACAGTATCTCAAAATACATGGTTCATCCTTTTCCAGACTCTGTTTTACAGTAGTTTTAGGTCTGGTTTTGGTTAAGAAATAATGTTTGTCATAATACTTGCTGGGTTTCTTGTAATCATCCAAGTATCATAAAATGTAAACTTTCAAATGATCCTTAGTACTTTTGCAAGGGTATTAGGCCTCTCATGAAGCATTTCTCTTCTTTGAAGTTTTAGCCATAAAGTTGAGCCAAGTTTCACAAAAGCATGGGAGGATATGTTACAAGTGATTTTCGATTGCAATTTACACATGCCATAAGGAGATTTTCCCTTTTATTACTGTATAAATCCAAATATTCTGCATTTCAGTTTATAAATGAGGATGTTTTACAAAGACCGTGGTTGTGTGCATCAAAGTTATTACTAAGTTTTTGGATCTGTTTTTCTTGTCTCAAGAAAATAATCTTTGTGATCTTCCATCCCTATCTTTCCCTACTCCATTCCTGAAGATCTATTGTCTGTAAAAAAATATGCCAGTGTGTTTAAAAGTTTTTCTTTTATCTTTCCCCATAATGTCTAAAAATTTTCAGAAGTGTCAGTATTTTGGCTGAAGCAAAGCCTACAAAATTTATTACCTAATCAAAATTATTTCTGAGATTCAGATAAAGAAATAATTGCTCCTCACATTTGTGTAGAATTTTCACAGGTAGTAACAAGTAACTATTTGCTCAGTCTACCTAGTTAATGCCATTTGAATAATACTATGGAATCTAATTTGTGAATTTCCAAGATCATCTGGTCCAACCATCACCCTACTACCAATGTTGCCCGCTAAACCACGTCCTTAAGCACCACATCTAACCTTTCCTTAAACCACCCCAGGGATGGTGACTCCACCACTTCTCTGGGCAACCCGTTCCAAAGCCTGACTGCTCTTTCTGAGAAGAAATATCTGTGAGTTTCCAATGTCCTAATTTCAATGTCCTTTTTGTACTGAGGAGCCTAAAACTGAACACAGTACTTGAGGTGCAGCCTCACCAGAGCAGAATACAAGGAGAAGATCACCTCCCTGGTCCTGCTGGCTACACTCTTCCTAGTACAAGTCAGGATGCCTTTGGTCTTCTTGGCCACCTGGGAAGCCACAATTTTACACATACTGTCATGTGTGACTATGAACTAATTTCAGGATGTGCTGCTACTTACAGAATAACATTTTGGAGTCATTTCTGATACCAGCAAATGGTTGGTATTTTGTTAGTAAAATGTCTACTATATATTTTCACCTGTCTAGGTAAAACATATTTTAATCTATTCTTGATTTACATAACCAGAACTGAAATCAGAAGTTGGGCCATACATGGGCTGTATTATGTGCACATCTATCTTGTGTTTTGAAGCAGATGATGTATCCATGAATAACTCTCCTGGGGATCTTTACATAATTTGAATATTGGCATGAACAGCCTACTTATGAATGACCAACATCAGCCTTAAACAAAATACTCTGATCTGGCTTAAATTAGACATTATTAACACTCCCTCAAGCAGCAGTCTGGGAATACAAATAAGTTTCTAAAAGAGCCATGAAGATAAACAGATTCATGTGCCACCATTTTTGCAGGAAAACAATTTCAGAAGCTTAACTGATATTGTTCAGACACCCTAATTTAAACCTCATTAGTCCACTGCAGTTTTACTCATTTTCCACTGTAATGTTGACAGATTTGTGAATACAGGTCCAACAAATCAAACAGTAGTTTAAAAATCCAAATAATGATTTTGTATGTTGCTAATTGTCAAAAGACTTGTCAAAAGACTAGCTACTAGATGACTGACTTCCTTTGGAAGGAGCTGGCAAAACAGAAGAGAAGTTGCACAACGAGCAGTTAGTACATTTTTTTTTCCAAAGCTCATATGCATAAAATGAATTTTAAAAAAACCTGTAGACTAGCATGATTTTCCATCTAAACAACATCTCTTTTTTGACATTTGTGATGCAACAGATGTGATCCTTTAGATGTGTTGGTAACACTTTGCAATGACACTGCCCTTGGTTTTTGTTCCAACCTATCAGGTTAAAGTCATTACCCCATTACAGAGTCCATAACTGATCACAGCAATGATTCTATTTCCTTTGTTTAAAGAAAAAAAAAAAAAAAAAAGTCCATGACTGCAAACAGCTGAAGATGGTAACAGAAGCAAATACATCTGGACGGCCACATTGTGGCATAATATTGCTGCCTGGGTAGAGAACCTGATTGTAGAAGTACATGGTGTAGATACTTACGTACTCAAGAATCAGGCCACTGACTTTTTGTTGTGAAGAACAACAAAGCAACTGACCTGTGGATCAGGCTACTAGGCTAGCTCAAGTAGATCTGGACTAGCAATATACATGTAAGCGTGAATTATTTCTAGCATGTCAGGCCCATGACACCTCAGGCCATCAAGGAAGAGATGCAACATATAGATGGGGTCATGACTGAGTAGTGGACTTGACCATGTACACTGTTGCACAGATTATCCATGAATGTGAAATGTGCTGCAGTTAAACAGGCTAAGCAGTTAAGGTCTCTCTGCTATGGAGGATGATGTCTGAAATATAAATACAGGGAGGCCTGGCAGACTGATTATATCATGCTCCCACAAACCTTCCATGGTAAGTGCTAGGTGCTTATAATGGTGGAAGCAACAACTGGATGGCTAGAAACATATTCTGTGCCTCATACCACTGCCCTTAGTCACAGAATCACAGATTCTTAACACTATACTAGGCCAGAAAATTTGTGGATGCCTCATTCTAGAGGTGTTCAAGACCAGGTTGGATGGGGTTTTGGCCAACCTGATCTAGTGGGTGAAATTCCTGCCTATGGTGGGATGTGTGTGGGGGTGGAACTAGATGATCTTTAAGGTCCCTTCCAACTCGAGCCATTTTGTTAACCCATGATTCTATGAAAAGCAAGTCATATGGTGACATGGCATCCTGGAATGAATTGAATCAGGCAACGGGACTCCTTTCTGAAATAAACTAATCAATACCTCAGACAAAAACCGCGGCATTGAGTGGCTATATCACATGCCTTGTCATGCACCAGCCTCTGGGAAAATCAAACAATACAGTAGAATGTGGGGATGTGGTCATAGGGGTCAACAAGCCCCATGGTTGGTGATAACATCAGACTCATAATGATGAGGCCAGGAGGAATGTAGAGTGTTTAGAAGGAACAAAGAAGGGTGAGTCCACAGTCCTGTTTCAGAGTGCTTGTTTTCCAGCAGTTAAGACATGGAAGTTGCTGGGTGTTTGCGGTTGCTGGGCAAAGCTGTTGACCATCGGACAGTTAGTGGAAAAGTACTGCTGTAGAGCAAATAGTATAAGAAGGGAGCCTGTCCTCAATAAGAGATGAGTTGAAGTTATGTCATCAATAAAGAAGTAGCAGTTACTGATCCTAAAAGAACCCTGGAGTCCTGTGTGTAGTTCTGTTTAGTGCTCTCTGTGTTTCTTTATTGAAATAGGAAATGAACCTGTTAAGTCTTCTAATGCCATGAAGGTAGTAGTGTCATTTACGTTAAGAAAGTATTAGTGTTCAAAAAGATTTTGACAAACTGAATACATGATAAGGTGTGTTTCAGAAAGGTAAAGTGTGGGGTATTGTACTTAGGTGGGAATAATCTGCTGCAGAAACACAAAATGCTGACAATATGATAGCAGGTTTTCAGAAAAAGATCTGAGAGTTATGACAGATCTCCTAGTGTCTAGTCTAAATCTATCCTCTTTTAGTTTAAGACCATCCTCCCTTGTCCTGTCCATATTTGATTGAGCAAAAATTGTTCTCCATCTTCTTTATATAAGCCCCCTTGAAGTATTGAAAAGACAATGAACCTAGGTTATCTTTTGAAGTGTCTTCCCTATGTGTCTGTATCAGATTCTGTGATATACATCAGCTTTCTCCAAACAACGTTGTTAAGAGCATACCCCATTTTTATAGTTTTAGCACTGCTTAGGAAAAGTTTATGTTTTAGCCAGAAAAAAAAAAAATCTATATTTTTATCATTTTAAAATACATTTCGTAAGCAGTTAGCTTGAAGTACCTTACTGCTTTTCATTTTCAAACAAAATGTCTTATTCCTGTAATTTCAAAAATTCTGGATTCAGATTAACAGGTTAGAACCATTAATTTGAAAATTTGAAAGTTAAGACCAATTTTTCTCTTTTTCCTCTACCTCCTCTGCCAATCACTGGTACTTAGAAATATATTCAGATTTTGAGTTTGTGAGGTGAACGAGGTTTTACATGAATGAAATACTTAAGTGAAACAAATTCTGTACACATACACTGCCTATGATGAAGCAGCAAAAAATCAAAAATGTTGCTTTTACTAGGTAGAAAAAGAACTAGCATTGGAGCAAATCCCCACTTAAGACCTACACAACCTGCTTTTCCACAAATTCAATGTCATGAGATTAAATGCCAATCCAGAAAATCGGTGTTAGGAGGTTCAAACAGCAAGCATTGAAATTTATGTGGACTACTGCAGCATCATTTGCAAGCAAGGAAGATACCTTTTTAGTGGGAAAGCTTTCACTGACAAGAGTTATACTGTTTTCAGGAATATAATGTACATTTCTTGCCAGAAGTGTTGACTTCAGAGAAAAATGGAAGGATGGAAATAACAAATCAGGCATGGTACTACTGTATATTTG
This sequence comes from Aythya fuligula, assembly GCF_009819795.1. Taxonomy (NCBI): domain Eukaryota; kingdom Metazoa; phylum Chordata; class Aves; order Anseriformes; family Anatidae; genus Aythya; species Aythya fuligula. The sequence goes on along the minus strand of NC_045593.1, from coordinate 17,725,118 downwards.
TGTGTACTTATTCTGTGGTAGTGCCTAGATGCCTATGAAAAGACTTGGGATTAAAGCAAGGCAGAAGAAAAAGTGTTTTGTTAACATTATTGGTACTAGGAATGTATTTTCCAGCAGTGTCTGCCATTTAAAGATTTGGTGTTAGTAGTGGCACCTAGTAAATATTTTGGAAGACAGGTATTCTATCACATGCATTTTTCATTCAATTTATTTTTGCCAGATCCGTAAAATATTGAGACAAGGACAAAAGTCTAAGAGAGAAAGTTACTGATCACAGGCTACAGTTAATAACATCAAAGTCAACACTGAGAAGAGAGACATGTAGAGTTAATGTGTGGTGAGAAAGATTGCAATATGTGAGAGAATGCATCATTTTTTCAATATTGAGAGGAAACAAGGAAACATTTATAAAGGAGATAGAAAGTGAAGAAAAAAGGATGAAGAAATTTGTAACCGTAAGTTTTTAAGTCATACTTGGTTTGTCTTTATTTTTGTCCTTCAGACTTAAGCATTTCAATGAAACAATAAGTTAAAGATAGATAAGTTAATTAGTGGCAAACTGATTAAATTGCATACAAGTACAGTGATGACCCAGCATTCACAAGGAAATAAAAAGCTTACTGTAGAAGAGTACCACTTTTTATCAGTTAAGTATTTTTTCTAAATAAGTCACCATCAACCAATTAGGAATTTGGTAACAAGAGGAAGGAAAATAAAGGGGAAAACACAAGTGAAAACTGGCACACTCTTTTCCTTCCTAGCCTACTATGTCACTTGTGTTTTTAGGTCTTAGTAACAGAGCTAACTATTTCCAGACTTAGATTCTCTATATATCTTTGTAAATACAGAAAAAAATTATCAGATTTCTTTCTACACTGTACAGCCGTGGTGTCTCTAATAATTTATCTATCTATTTATCTACCTATCCATCTATCCATCTATCTATCTATCTATCTATCTATCTATCTATTTATTTATTGTTGTTCTCACCATCTTTTTTGTTAAAGTACACTATTAATGTTGATTTCATGCAGAGTAGTAAAAAAGTGTAGTAGTAGTAATAATTCCAGCAGTATGTGCCTGCAGCACAGAAGGCTGACTGTATCCTGGGCTGCATCAAGAGAGATGTGGCCAGAAGGTCAAAGGAGGTGATTGTCCCTCTCTACTCTGCCCTAGTAAGGCTCTACTTGGAGTACTGCATTCAGTTCTGGGGACACCACCACAATGAAGATGTGAACTTCACAGAACAGGTTCAGAGAAGGGCTACAAAGCTGATCAGAGGGCTGGAGCACCTCTCCTATGAAGAAAGGCTGAGAGAGCTGGGAAATTTCAGCTTGGAGAAGAGAAGGCTCCAAGGAGACCTCATTGTGGCCTTTCAATACTTAAAGGGGGCTTATATAAAAAGGGTAGAGAGGGATTCTTTACTTATGTAGATAATGATAGGACAAGGGGGAATGGTCTTAAAACTGAAAGAGGGGAGATTTAGATTGGATAGGAGATTGGACTGGACTGTTGTGACCACACAATGGAGACAACACAGACGAAAAGAAAGTCAAGCATTAAGTTGAGAGTAAGAAAAAGTGAGCTAGTGACTTTAATGAGTTAAAGATTTGCTCTGTTACAGTAAAGTGATGTAAACAGAACATGAATAGAATTAATTAATCATGTTGAGTCACTGTTACTTTACAGGTATTTATTTACAGGCATTTCCAGGTGTTTCTTTACAGGTGTTTATTTACTTATTTATTTTTCAACTTCAGAGAATAATAATGGCATACTTTTTTTTTTTTTTTTTTTTTTTTTAGAATTTTGAATGAACATTTTAAAAATTACTCCCTTCCCTTCCCTTCCCTTCCCTTCCCTTCCCTTCCCTTCCCTTCCCTTCCCTTCCCTTCCCTTCCCTTCCCTTCCCTTCCCTTCCCTTCCCTTCCCTTCCCTTCCCTTCCCTTCCCTTCCCTTCCCTTCCCTTCCCTTCCCTTCCCTTCCCTTCCCTTCCCTTCCCTTCCCTTCCCTTCCCTTCCCTTCCCTTCCCTTCCCTTCCCTTCCCTTCCCTTCCATCAATTTTTAAATATTTGGATACAGATTTCCAGTGGTCTCCCCTGACTTGATCAGCAACCACTGAACTGTGCTCTGCAGAAGAAATCTGTCATTTTGAAGATGTGACAGCAGCTCTCCAGCAGAGACAAGGCCAACCTTTTTAATCTGAAATTATCTTCTCCACCAACACTTCACCCTGTTTCATTATCTCATTCTTCAGTGACAATGCTATGCACTCTTAACTGAATTCTTTAAATCCAAATTTCCACATCTAACCATACACCTCATCCAGGCCCCAGAAGAAAAGTACAGCAATACACTTTAAAGCCCAGATGAGAAGCTTATGTGGGGATTAAGGATTCAGGGTCATCTAAAAATTGGGACACTGTTAGAAAAAATGGAACCAAACCAGAAGGAAAATATTTTATCTGATCCATTATGGAATCAGTCTGTGGGGTTTAAAACTGGGAAAACAGTGAGTGATTGTCTGAATTCTGAATGTAGAGAAAAATGACAGCAGTGGAAAAATATATGATTAAGGGTGCTGTGTTGATATGGTATTGATATGGATATAAGGTCTTGCATGCAATACAAATTGGAGGGTTCAGTTAGTCAAACAGGAAATAGAAAATGAAGTATCACTTAAAATAAGACTCCAGGAAAACAAACAAAATTCTTTGGTACAAGTGTTTTTATATGATAGAAATTTAGACAGAATGATAGAAACTTAAAAAGTGAGAACTAGAATGTGTAGTCCTTCGTGAGGGTCATGGCAAAACTGTAAGCAGAGCAAAAATCTGGTGAAGAAAGACAATCAATGAAAATCGACAGTAATGAAATGTGACGTAAGCAGAAAATAGAGAGCAGGCTTGGATTAGGATTGGATTAGTACTGTGTTATAAAAGATCACAAAACCAAATGGTACTAGCAAACAAGAAGAAGCCTAGCAAATAAGGTACTAGCCTGAATAAGGAGAAGAGAAACCTTAAAATAAAATTTCATTTTGTTTGTAGAAGCAGGCAAGTGAGATGGTGACATTAGCTGTGATATGGTAAGAGAGGTTAAAAAGGAAGTAATGCAACTATGGTGATAGACTTTAGTTATACCCATGTAGGTTGGACAAATGTCCAGTCATGATGCAGTATATTATCTCACATTTATGACAATAACAACTTGTATGTTTCATGCAATGGCAGATTAGGAAGCTTACGAAGAGAAAAGCAGCACTTTATGTGGTGCTTAAGATCATGCAGGATCTTCAAATTCAAATTAATTCAAAATTAATGTCTGTAAAGACGAGTCCTTTCTGAAAGTGTAAACAAGCAAGACACAAGGGAGACATCCACTTGATAAAAGTCCCTCCAGATTTCCACCATGTTTTAGACAAAGTCTCTAACCAAAAGATTTTAGGGAAAATACAGAATTAGAGAATAGGAAGGAAGGTTCTGGTCCTTATAATTAAAGAAAGACAGAAAACAGGGTATAGAAACAAACATCCACTTCTCACAGTGGAGAAAATAAATGGCTCCATGGGTATCTATGTTGATCAATGCATAATGTAAAATACTATGACAAGCTCCTCCAAGGAACACTTTATCACTCAATGCTACTGAAAGCATCTGATCTTCCCTTCCATTTTTCATGGTTTTGACATAAATATATATAATTAAATTAAATTAATTAAATATAATTATATTAAATATAATTAAATTATGTTTATATACATATATTTAAGGTACAACTTTACCTTTGTAAAGATATAAATGTAAATATTAATAGCAATTAATACTTTGATGTTTTGTGAAAGACTGAAGTGTGGTACTGAGTAGATATATATAGTTGTTTTATTATAGTCCAACAGATATTATAGTTAATGTCTGTTTGAGTGATAGTAATTAGTGATTGCTGACAGTAGTGGCCTGCGAGAGTGGAACTTGGAAATCTGTTTTGTGCACGAAGGATTTCACAACTACCAAGAAAGCCATCAAAATATCCTTGAGGGTTTTAGTAATTGTGAAATCAAAACACAATTTGAGCAATATGAATCCAAAGCAACTCATTGAAAAATGAGGATAAAACTGAATAGCTTCTTTAATTAAAAATCATACATCTTTAAAGTAGTCATATGCACCAGTGAGAAGAAAATATATATAGTATGCAATGAGTACTTAAAAGTATGTAGCTCAAGATTACTGAAATATGTAATTATTTCCATGGTATAGGTGTTTAAATTTTCGACCTATTTTATAATATTTCCTATGGAAGATTTCGTTGTTTACTAAAGTAAAAGTAGGCAGTAGAGAGATGACCACTGCCAAACCATAATGCTGTAAATCTTAGCACAGTTATTGACTCTTTGTAGAGATGTGTAAATTCCATGAATGCCTTTCATACGTGCACCCCATCCCTGTTTCACAGGACACTGAAGTTGTTCCCTTGTATGAACTTAACACTTTTGATTATCTGCCTAAACTGAACAGCTCACAACCTACCTCATTGCTACATTTGTTTTACATTAAACATATTTGCTTAAAACAGTTACAATGAGGAACAGAATCAAAATTCCCACGAAATCCTCACACTAAAATGTGCTAACTATGCTTTCTTATTTTCTTTTTTTTTCTTTTTTTTTTTTTTTCTCTGTTTATTTTCCATCTTTTCTGTTCATGTAATCTTGAATTATTTTATACTAACACAAGCATAAAGAATAGTAATTTGATTATGAAAACTATTTCCTGGGAGCCAGGAATATGTCTCCTTAGGCTGAAGAGGATGCTTAATCCTCTTGCTTATTCTTGCTTATTCTCCTCTTGCTTATTCTAGGAGAGTCATCACCATTAGTCTAGTTTGTAAGAGGTGAGTATGACCTCTCCCTTTTGAAGAAGGCCCTTACCTTTTCTCTGAAGGAAATGTAGTAGTCACCTACTGCAGAGGAGCTACTGGGATCAAGGCAGGTGGAGCTGCACGCACTAATATACTCCTGAAGGCTGGTGGATCTACCACTAGACACATGTTGTTCTTTACAGCACCTTAAAACACAGTCTGCTGTGTTTTGTGTTTTCCATATCGTATATTTAACTGGAGTCTGCAGTCTGTATAGGTGCTGTATTTTTGCTGAAGTAAACCTATGGCTTTAATAATTACAGCATGCTTGGAAGAGAAATTAAAAAAAAAAACATTGCCTCCCCCCCCCCCCCCCCAGTCTCAATGTAATATGAAAATGAAATTTATTTAAATTTTGGGCATTGTAACATCTAGACCACAAGTATCCCGGAAGAGGATAATATTTCTGTGCAATTATGACTAAAATAACAGTTGCATGCAAAGGCACAACAAACACAATAAGAAACTATGAATAAATTACCCCAGAGATATAAATAGGCCATTCTCAAGAAAAAAAAAAAAAAAGAAGATACAACCTTCAGCTACATGAAAAAAAATAAGTTACTTTTTCTAATCAGAAGGTAATTTCTTAATGAGTATCCACAAAAGTGAAATATGAAACGTGTGTACAGGAAAATATTCAGCTTTTATTTCAGTTTCCAGTACAATCCTACAGAAATGAAATCATATTCTTATTTGGTGCAATGATATAATGATCCCATATATTTGGAATGAATTTTATTAATATATGTAAAAGTTCTGTACCACAGTTTTTTTGCTACCTCTTATAGGAAATCTCTAGAGTGCTTAGAATAATCAGAACCACAGCAAACAGTTCATGAAAAAATTGCTAGAGTAAGAGTATATAACAAGAGATATTGGTATATCAAACTAAACAAATTTATGAAATAACAAATCAGTTTAAACATGTCATGACAGATTTGCATTAGTTTTGTTACATCAGGGCTAGAATCAACTAAATTAGCTGAAATTTTCTGCAAAAGACAGGTTCATTAGGAACTAAACTAAGAAAATTATTTTCAATTTTTGTTCTGTTCTGTTTTCCTACAGCTCCCATTGTCTCTTCCATTTATATATATATGAAAGATGAGCTTCCAGAAAGATAATTAAAATGATGGGTAATTTTGTTTTGAAATAAAAACATATTTTTGGTGAACATACAGGATGATATTCCAACAAACTGCATGCCAGTGAAAAACCAAAAAAGCAATTATGAACACTTTCACAAGCATTTGTAGGTCTGCTATTTTACAAAATGAAAGGTTCAATCCTATCCCATAATTCCCTTCCATTTGGAAAAGTGTTATTTTCCATACTATAACAAGAACAGGTGCCTTGTTAAACCTGCACAGTACTGGTATATGTTTTGGCAGGTAAAATGAGCAATATTCTATCATGAAAGATTACCTCCTGACTAATGACGATCACTATAAACAGTTGGGTGCTATTTGACCGCGCAGATGGTGGTCCCACCTAGCTGACAGACCATGCATATGTTTTATCTCATCTTGCCCTTCAAACCATGCATGGAGTTAGACAGAGAATTGGAATAAGTTTCAAAAAGTTATGATGAAGGAAATGATGAATAGTAGACTATTAAATGATACTACAACAAATAAAACATAAATAGAGGCCTTTATCATCATCTGAGTTTATCTATGACAGAGAAGATCTTTTTGAAGCTGTATTTAAGAGCTAAAAAATGAACTGCTTGACACATAAAGATAACAAGAAGCTTAATCCAGATTCCCATTTTTTAGTTTGTTGAGACTGCACTGAAATATCCAGCTGAAATCCTGTTAGGTGTTGCAGGAGGTTCTGAGCATAAATTTTCAGTATTTTCAGCTGCATGCAATAGATTCCATGCAAAAATTCCCTGACTTGCTTACAATCAGAATTTTGAAACAAAATTAGCTTTCAGCTCTTCTTCCAACAAGTTGAAAATGGAACAAGAACCCAGTATGTCTGATTCTAATTTCAATTTTTGAAAATACTATTTTTAAAGTTTTAACCAGGCAGATTATTTAGGCAAAACATTCAAATGTGCAAAAATAGTTATTAGATATAATTTTCTTTCTTTATATTTTATTAGTCTGAAACAATTTATACAATTCCATCCTCAAGCCAAAGACTTGGAGGAAATTTCATTTATTTATTTTAATCAATGCATTTATACTTTGGACAGAGTGTTACGTTTGGACATTAGCGTACATTCTTTAGCCTATAGTGTTCATTTACACATATTCTTCCTGGACTGTATATTAGTCTAGCAACCATCTTAGGGTAAAATACCACTGTCACTGTTTGTAACTAAGAAATAGAATTTCTGACAGTCAAATCCAACAGCTCTAAAAACATCTAAAAGCTTTTAACTAATATTTTTATCAGAATAAATATCAAAGACTTTTCTGGGTATTCTTCATTGCAACATATATGGGGTTCAAATTATTATTATTATTTTTATTTTTTTTTTTTTTTATTTTTTTTTTTTTTCTGTTTTTTTTTTTTTTTTTTTTTTTTTTTTCTGCTGAGAAACCTAATTTCCTCACCAAGATTTCACAAAATTAAAAATTATCTTCATGGTTGACCTCTAATTTTTAACCTATTCTAGTACACAGTAATTGAGGAAGCTTATCATCGTCTAGTAAATTCTAGTAGCCCTTTAAAATTATAAAAGGGCAATTTTAATGCAAAGTCAAATATATTTAAAAAAGATTGTTTTGCAGATTATTAAATCATTATTTGCAGATTACTTCAAATAATATAGGTTATTTTCTGGATCTACTATATGTAGGGGGGAAAGTAAATTCTTTGTTGATAGTCTCAGTTAAGTGATTTGACTTGATATGCGAAAGGGTGAAATTCTGATTCTTTTAAAACAAATGAAATTAGGATTACTTTCTACATCTGGAATTTACATAGAAGGCAGAAACTTTTAGCATGAAAAATTCTGTTTGATTTATACACAGAAAGTAACAGATTATAATTAAAAATAAGAAAGCCTTTCTAATATAGGTACCTGAGCCTGAGCTTCTAAAAACACGTATATATGACTCTGTATATAAGTTTTTTGTTTGTTTGTTTGTTTGTTTTTCCTGGACAACTGAATCATAGAGTCATAGAATCATAGAATGGCCTGGGTTGTAAGGGACCTCAAAGATCGTCTAGTTCCAACCCCCCTACCATAGACAGGAACGCCACCCACTAGATCAGATTGCTCAGGGCCTCTTCTAACCTGGTCTTGAGCCAGGGATGGGGCATCCACAAACTCTCTGGAAAACCTGGTCCAGTGTGTAAATACTATTTTTGACTACTCCTTTTTAGACTTGAAATACATACACACAAGAAACATATTTCTTTCAGTCCAGATATGAGCATGGGTCTGCACAAAAATAGCAGTTAATTTATTCAGAATCTCAGTTTTATATTATATACTGACATTGACAAGCACACTTCTGGAGGCTTAAGTAAGTATACCAAACACTTTGGAACTATAATTCTCACATTCTTTGCCTTCACGAAAGTTGAAATGTAAAAATTTCTAGATTTTTCAGCACATACTCAAAATGATTCTTAAAGGCTTATAGGTTTTGATACATATTCAAATTTATTAATAGTACCATTAAACTGTAGTAGTACCATAATATCTTTGTTTAATTATTAAATTTATTAAATAGTACCATAAATCTTTATTTTTTCCCTAAAGCTTCTTTTCTTAATTAATACTAAATTAATACTATGTAAATCTATTTGATGAAGAAAAATATGTTGAAAAAATCTAATTTTGGCTTCTTCGTCCTGACAGATGTCACCTGTGCAAATTCTTCTAAATTTAGATCAATATATAGTAACCAGGCACCCAGTTTTACACACTGACGCATTCATATATATTTCTTTTATCTATATTTCTTTATTTCCTTATTTCTTGTCTTACACGTTTTCTTGCTCCTTTCTCTGTCTCTGTCTCTGTCTCTGTCTCTGTCTCTCTGTCTCTCTCTCTTTTTATTTTTTATTTTTTTTTTTCCCTTACTGATTCAGGGAAGATCCTGGCATAACAAACTTAGATTATACCAGCATCTCTGCAGCTACACTGATTTTGTGGTTCTTTTCATTTCCAACCACCCGGTGGCATTATTATCCTCATTTGTTTTGAAATAGAGCTAAATTATGAGAATAAATGTTATTTTCAACTTCATGACAAAGAATACAATTGGGGGACAGAAATATTGAAAATTTAAAAATCTCTTTGTTTATCTAGGTGTACTATGCTACATATGTAGTTGGAGATTGGTACTAAAAAAAATGAGGACACAAAATAGGATCTTTCTAACACTTAAACTGGCACCTTGGCTAGTAATACAATTACATGTCCTTCATGAAGTGAGTGTTTTTTTCATGTACTTATTGAAAATTGATGCAAAGCTTTCTGCTCTTTGACATTTGCTGGTTTTCCTCCATCTATTAGATCCTCCTAGAAGAGAAAAAAAAAAAAAACAACCTGTTGTTTCAAATGTGTGCACATAAATGGAAGTATCTGCTCTGTATTCCTGGTGCTGTTGGGCACATCTTAGAATTAGAGTGATAGAGTCTACTGCAATTATTTCTAGTGGAAATAATATCTTCCAAAAAATCTAAGTCTAAATTCTGTTTTCACAAACCTGAGATTTGTAAAAGATGTACAGCCTGAAACATATTGGGGTGGGCCTTTGTCCAGGCATGTTTTGTCTGTCATGTTACCCTCTGCACTCCCACAGCAATGTCTACCCCTACACCCTACAAAATATTTTAAAAATGTAAAAAAAAAAAAGGTACTAGCAGTATTCACAGAGAGCTGACTGAAACTTTCTGATATCTAATGTGACAGATTTTACCTTTGGGGATCTGTCTTATGAGTCTGAACTTTAGCAATGTGTGCCATGTGTGCCATTAAATAAATGCCCTAAAAAAAGTTTAAAGTTTTTACACTGAAAATATTATTATATTTTATTATATTCTATATTTTGGACTTTCCTGCATGATTCAAACATAATAATCTTGTAGTAGGCGTTTTTTCTTGTTGTTGTTGATACATATATATATACACACTTATATTTATATTTGTATTTAATGTGTCTCTCTCTCTTTTATTTTTACTTTATTTATTTATTTATTTATTTATTTATTTATTTAAGAGGGGAAAGGGTACAATTTACCTAAATAACCTAAATAAACTTTTCCACAAGTTTATTTGTGGAAATTTATTTTATTGCCCCAAAATGGGCAAATTTCCATTGAAAAGGGCAATTCCTATAATTTCTCGTGAAAAAGTTCCTACATGTCCATACACTTCTTGCTTTTAAATTATGAACCTATTTTGCAGAGATGTGCCAACACAACACTTTTTAATACTGAAGTGCATCAGAGAGAGTGTAAACTTTAAATACTGAAGTTACCAATATAATCAGATATTTCTGAAGGCAAACATTATAACACTATTATGACTTAGGAAGTGGATGAAATTCAGAGGGAAACAGCATCAAAATGCAGTTGATTCTTCAGATAAAAATTCTGAGTGGGTTTATGAGGATATCCAAATAATATAAATGTCATCACTGGATTCACCTCCTCACTGTTTAAGTCACCTTTAGTATTAAGGGTCATGGAGAAACAAATAGGCCTCTTCTACCCTCAGATGAAATTGTCAGCACATTCAATAGTTATCTTTGAAAACCTGAATGTGCTTCCTACTAGAATGACGTTTTCATATATCACGCTAGCAATAGTAGCCATGATATATGGTCACTCATAATTTTCTTGCTTGCATTTATTTATTTTTCTTTCTATGGGGAGCATAATTTGTTTTGATAATCATACCTGTAAAGTGATTTAGAAATGTGTATGCTTTTTAAAGTGTAACTTTAAATTTACTTAAATTTAAAATGTCTGGGTGCAGCAATAAAGCCTGGAAATGTTAATCCAACTCCTCAATTTATTTATTTTATATTATTTTAACATTGTAAGCACCAAAAAGTGGAAAAGCTAGAACTTTGCTTTGAAACTCTGTTTGAATTATGTTTTTTCAAATGAATATAGACGTGTAAAGAGGCTTATCTGTACAGGTGGTTCATGTACAGGAAGTAGAATTATACACAGTTTGACAAAAAAAACTCACAAAGGAATAAATGCAATCATTTTTGAACTTGACAATAATTTATTAGAGCTTTGCTTATTTTAAGCAATAAAATGGCACACTAAAGCTTCAGAATTCTCTTTTGTATACATTCATTTCACCATCTTGACTCAGTCTGAGAATAAACTGTCCACAGTGAAAAAGAAGTTAATGTTGAAAGATAGTTAACCCTTTGGCCAAAAATTTGATGTGAAACTACAAGACGTAACAGTTTGCTGTGTTCTTTTTACATCTGTTTCTCCTTCTAAACTGAAATCCCAAAAGCTATAGGGTTCAATGGGTGTTTTGCTCTTGATGAAAGTCTTGTACCATTATATTCTGGTAACATCTGAGGATAATCCAATGGGAACAAATTACAGTACTGCTTTATTGTCCACTTGCATTATTTATAGTCTGCTTGCAGCATGTTAGCATGTTATTTATTTATTTATTTTTTAAAAATTCTGAAGTGACAGCTGATTCTAAAAAGTGCTGGTGAGAAGAAATTGGCCTGTGTATTAGAGTAACTTTCAGAAGTCTTCCTCTGAATATTTGCAATGGCTGCACGCAACATTGACAGCTTCTGTAACTACTGTCATTGGTTGATTCCTTGTATGCAAACAGGTTGAAGAACTGAGATTTATCGTGATTAATTTTGGACACAGGCCACAGGAAATACACCCAGATTTTAATGATCTTCAAATGCATGTGCGAAGATCTTCAAATGCACCTTAAACCTACAGTATCTCATTCCTAGTCATGAAGAGATTAGCTTTATATAAGTAAATTTGATCATATTGTGTGCTGTAAGTTTTACAAACAAGCAAAACCTTTAGGGGTTTGGCTTGGAACATCTCTGCTATTTCTACCCCACAGTCTTAAATCATACAGTGAAAGTTCCAGGCCAGGAATACTTAGCATTTATCCACATTTCACTGGTAACAATCTGGCCATGGAAACATTTTCAAAGTATCAAAGAGGTGACACATTTCGGAAACCCAAAGGTTCCTGCTCTGGAATTTACTACACAGCCTGCTTCCCATGCACCAGCTCAGGTACCACATTCTGGACAGGGCAGACCTGCAAAGGGGAACATGCTGCCTTTCAATCAGAGCAATGCAACAAACTGGTAGAAACACATGAGAGAGTGCTGAAATGTAGGCTGCATACAGTAGCCTGTGACACTAAGTTATTTCCACATGAGCAATGGTGCAGTGGTCAGACACAAAGTCACAGGCTAGGCCACCACAAGTTGCTTGGGAATCTTGGAACTAAGGATTATCCTGCTTAAACTCAGGATTATCTTGCTTTTGACATTGTTAAAACTCTGCAAAGATCATAAGATCTTGCAGACATTCTACTAATGGGATGGTAATTTCAGGTTCAAATATAACCTTTGTCTGTTCCAGGAAACTTTATGCTAACATATTTTGAAAAATTATCTTAGTACTTCCCAGAATCCAATGGCATACACCCCTTGGATGTTGGGCACAATGCCCATTACACATTGCTTCTTGACATATCATTTTGACATCAGTGATGAGACTTTTAAGAGAACTGATTTTCCTGTACACGGTCATGCAGCACTGTTGATATGACAGGAACCCTATGGGTCTGTGCTGATAAACTTTTCTTCTGACCAACTGTTTTTGTTCTATTTCCTATCTTTCAGCCAATTCTTAACCTATAAAAGCCCATGAGAGCATAATTTCTTTTAAGAATCTTTGATAAAGAACCATGCAAAAGCTGCTTAGATACTCAAAAGAAATTAATTTTCTGCTGTGATAATTGCTCACCTTCAATTATCTATTGGCCACACAGTATCTATGGTAAGAGTCCTATTTCTAAAGTTTGAAAAAGTGCTCAAGTAGCTATGCAAAATGCATTTTGTTATACTTCATTATTTATTCATTTATTTTTGTTTGACTTGACACATTTTTCACTGTTTTCTTGTTTTGACAGAATATCTTATTTTTGAAAAATTCTATATTTTTTATTTCTAAATATCTTATTCACTGTATTTTAAACACATCTGCTCTTCTTAGTTCTAAACTCTATAATGTGTAATAGAACCTACTTGGACAATTACTTTTACTATCCTATATGGTATATTTAAATAAAAAATACCTGTGTCATCTGAAAGTCTTTTATATTTTTTACTGATATATATATATGTGTGGGTATATATATATGTGTGTATATATATATATTTATTTTTCTTTTGGACAAATTTCCTTGTTCCTTATGTAGGTGATGGAAATACAGTGAAATATCTTCTTTCCTGTACTCTTTGGTTTTCTGGGTAGCCAGCTACTATATTGTAGTTCATCTTGGTAAGTGGTGAGAGACTGCCCTGATGAGAATTTCCTGGGTCATTCTGTGTTCAAGTCTGAGTCTTTTTTTTTTTTTCCATCTTTGCTTCAAAAGTTACCCTCCTCAATCAGACTTTGATTGTTGGTGTGGAGGGCAGGTTGAAGTCCCTTCCTGGACTCTTTCCACTTCCAGAACCTAATGAAAAAGTGATGTTGCCGTATTGGTAACTTACTACTTACTGATAAATTACTACCTATTTTCTAGAGTGGAGTGATCATACTGGAATTTCATTACTTATTATGAATGCTATTTTTTGCAACCTATTTGTTCCATTGACAGAGTCTGAGTGTGTAAGAGCACATAGACAGAGCAAACAGCATGACAGCATGGGCCATGCATAATCTTGAGGAGTATATGAACTACAAGGCCTGCAAGGACATACTAGAAACACACAGGACACACAGATAACACCCAATTATGCTTTCTGGGGAGCTCAGCCATTCACTCAGTGATGGTTTGGGAGCCGGATAGTGTATAAAGTTGGTAAATTAAAACTTGAGAATGTCTTTGGCACAGTGTATACCCAAAACACAGACAACAATATTTAACAACATTCTTCCAGAGCTCAGCAGTTGAAGACCACATAAATAAATAAATAAATAAATAGTCTAAATTTCTGTCTCATTGATTGCAAAAATCAGATTTTTCAAAAAGTGTCTATACATGGAGTTGCCATTAATTCTGAAAATCTGTCCAGTAATGGACTTTCTGATTATTGAACTTTAAGGAAATGTCTGCTTTGATGTCAAGTGCAAAAATTATCTTCTGGAAATCTCCATCCTGGAGGTCTCAGACCCTTCAAAAGTCAGGATATAGCTTTTTAGAGATGTAAATTTAAAGAAAGAATAATTATTGCCCTACACTATATATTTCAAATATCAAGGTGAAATGAATATTATATATATCTGAGTCACTACAGAAATGCAGAAGCTACCTCGAAATCCCTTCTACAGATCAAAATTCCTATTCAATACAGGTTAACATCTGTGTGAATTTGGAACAATTTCACCTCAAACATTGGAGAAAAGATCTGTGTTTGGTCATAGAGTATGACTATCTTAAGTTGTTAGCAGACCATGTATAGGTATTTTTAGCTGCATTATTATTGTTATTATTATTTCATTTCATTTTATTATTTTTCACTGGGGAACAAGGAATGGCCTGTCTCTGACAGATGGTCTCTTGATAGTAGAAATGATTCACCTGGTAGAAACAAGGAGTGGCTAAGACTTTATATATAACATAAAGCTATTCAGTTGAGAAACTCTTTTGGATCAATGTCAGAGAGGAAGTAAGCCTTTTCTGAAAATCAGACCTGAACTCTTCTGCTTTTCCTCCTTTGATGTTTTTCTCTTGTCACTAATTTGGTTATCTCAACCTGCTTTCCTTTCTTTCCCCTCTACTCAGTGGATTGCAGCTCAGTCCCTATTACAGTTTTGTTGATCTGGTCCCTGTTTTTTTGCTGTGTTTGAAGCCATGGCTGGGAACATCTTTGATTTGTGCTTGCTCTTTACTCATGTCGGTCAGCTTTCACACAGATAATCACAGGGTTTCATGATAGAGTCTGAAAAACAGAAGGCAGTGAAATATCTCTCACTTAAGTATTATATTTTGTTTAGGAATCTGAAAAAGGTTGTAGGCTTCCTCTAATTTTTTTAATAATTCAGTAGTTTTACTGCTCTCTGAGAGTGTAGATAGGAAAACAAGTTCCATAGCTACATTTTAATCCTAAATTTATTTTGGTCCAGACAAGTAGCAGAGATTTCACTGAGAGTCTGCCATCTCTCTGCCCGAATTCTTCAAACACCTTTGTACTTCTCAGCATAGACTATGCATTGCATGGCATGTGGAAATGTCATAGCTGCATGGACATGCAGGTGCAAAATTGTCCATGCCCATGTCCAATGGCCCACAAAAACAGCCACGCAAAATGACAGCTTTCAGAATGTTGTTCTGCATCTATAACATGGTCTGTCTTTCCATAGACTTACTATTCCTGGTGAAAAATCATCTTCTGTGATAAAGACTGAATGTTATGTATCACATAGTTTTCCTCATGACTAACGGGAGAACTTTGCTTGGCCTTAGAGTTTTTGAAAATTTGAAAACAGGCAGTTTCTTTCTCTAGACTGTAAAACAGCTTACTTCTTTAAATGGAATTAATCTGTTGATTTATAGATGGAACTACTTGATGGCCTTGTAGGCAGAGTAACATCTTTAGTGGTATTTTTTCTTCATTGCTTTGCTAAAAACTTCCCAAATATTCTTAGCTTTTCTTTACCATTTAAAATTGTTAAGTTCTGTATGAGAAAAAAAAAAAAAAAAAAAAGAAAAGTAAGATCAATCTTTTATTCAAAATCATTTTGTTGAAGTCTCTTCAGCAAGAAATAGAAGTGTAAGGAGTCCCCCTGTGGCCTTCTCCCACTTCAGCCCTGGGGCTTTTCCCCCAGCCTGTGTTACTCCTGCATCTGTACAATGCTCTGGACATCTTCCCTGACAGTAGCAGGGTTGATTTTAGCTAAATTATGTTGAACCTGGATCAAACACAGTTCAGCTCACTGCTTTGTCTCACTGCATAAAAATGAACATCCAGGGATGGAGGGAACCATACTGCTGTTTCCAAACAGACAAAAGTTCATTGAACAACAACCTCTGCATCAGATTTAATTTCTTCAAAGTGAGTAATTTGGCCAGACAGCCAAATTACAGTACTAGAATATTAACAAATTAACAGTACTAGACTGCTAAACAACATAAAGAACTAATCAAGGGATGCTGAGGAACCTGCCTGAGTATAATATGTCAGTACTAGGCATTTTCTGGATACCATGATTAGCATGCAAAACCAAAAGATATTTGAGCAAAATTCTATCTCACAAACTAAGTAACCTTCCCAGTATCAAAACAAAAATAAAATGTTACCCTGACTGATGATCAGAAAAGGCACACTAAAACGGAAAGGACCTGCAGATTACAAAGAGTGTTCCCTAATATTGAAACACATTTTTATTAATTAAATATTATATTTATTTATGCTATAGAGTTAAAGCAAGATTACAATCTGCTTTAGCTCTTTTAATAATTTTCTATCCTGAAATCCTTACAATAATCTAGTTTAGGTAACGGCTAAAACAATTTGAAATTTAAATTTTCAAAAAAAATTGAAAATTGAATGCTGTAGTTCAGTGAGTATGATTAAAACTATAACAGTAAAATCTATTCTTCCTCCTTGGCTGTGTGAGTAAGTACTCAGGTGTTTTGCTATACTGGATATGCAGCTAAAGGAGTCTAGCAGCATTGTGAACAGAAGGGGGTGGTGTTACCTCAGTTTGTGCAAGAGTCTGTACTTCCAAATAAAGGAATAAAAATTTACCCCTAACTTCTTTAGCTCCACTGAGAGGAGAATAAAATGCCTATGAAAAAGAAGCAAACAGATGCATGAGATTTCTAAACTATTTTATTGCCATTTGACATTTTTGTTTGTTTGTTTGTTTTCCTACTCAGCACTGTGGGGTCAGCTGATTTACAAAAGACACGTGAAGAGCATAGAGATATTTAGTATATAATTCTGCAACATCAGTACATAACATTTTTCATGCTCTATTACTCTTGGAAAAGCATTTCACGCATTACAAAACAGTATTGCACATTAGCTTGGAACTCAGAAGACCCTCTCCTTGTGCCCAACTGGTTGAAATGTGTCAGATGGAAACAGAGAAGATGAGGCAATGTCCACAACCCTCAAGAGGCAAAACGGTATTTTCCACAGTATTGTCGGGTCACACCCCTTCTCCAAAGATTAACATACTGGAGGAAGATTTTAGTGAACTAGTGGTAGCAAGGGGAGACTTGCTATGCCATTGAGACCAAGGTGGAAGATGTTGTGCAGGAGGTCCAAGAAAGAAAGGCTTTCAGATTTCTAATATTCAGTGTTTATGTGTGTCTGTGTGTAAAAGAGATAAAAAAACCTTCTAATTCAAAGTAGTGATTTGGTTCTTGCAACTGGTTATTTAATAAAAACACCATATTGTAACTCATTAACACAACAATGATTAAATAGGTAAAATATATTGTAAATAAATGGAATAAACATTAAGCTTGAATGGAGAAAAGCAACTAGGGTAAATATGTTCTGCTACCAAAAGTTACTACAGTGTCATTTGTCAGCTAAGGAAAGAATGATAAAAAAAAGAACTGTGGCTATTCCAACAGTTCCATATAGTCTACAAAGAGGTTAGAAAATTATTAATTCCAACAGCTTTTTAGAGCCTAGATAATTGTTAATCTAAGGAATAACATTATTTTGGAATCTGATTCAAAATGTATGCAACATACCCAAATATCTCAAAGTAGTTGACAAATAGACTCATCCAAAAACTTTGTCTGATGAAGAAAAGCGACTTCCTATAGCCATAATTTCTCAGAAAGATCTGCAAGTGTTTTTCTGCCTCCTGCACTGTTGATAATTTAGATTCACAAGAATGTCAAGCTTTCAAAAGATGATGCTAAGTGTTTCTAACATCATCCAAAGTGGTCTGAGGAGCAGAGAGAGTTTTAAAAACATGCATTTAAGACTCTTCGAAACTGTGAAAACCACTTGCAGACTTGGCAGTGTATCATCACTGACCTTTTTTTTTGTGAGCACTCATAATTACAGACAGATTAATTAATTAAGTTTTACTAAAATGTTTTGAAAGTATAAGACTCCAGATACTGTATGACAGAAAACTGCATATGCTGTTGGCTTACCTCTAGGATAGTCTGCTTAGTGAAATAGATATGCACAGTAAAATACCACACTGCAGAAGTCATAGTCACAACATGAGATCTTGGGGTAGGAAGGGAAACATAAAATCAGTAATATATTTATTTATAGAGATCTTCTGCTGTGCAGTCATGGTTTTCAGAGACACCAGTACAATAGCTACTTTGGTGTTTTTTCCATTAACATCCAAGGAGGAAAGTGCATGGAGGAAAGTCTATAGTCACTGCTCAAAACAAAACAAAAACAACAACAAAAATAAACAAACAAACAAAAAAGTGAACGAGTGAGTCTTAAAGGTTTGCAAAAACACTTGGTCTCCTCTTGTTCATCACAAGAACCTTAACCTTGATGTTGCACGTCAACCTGGCAAAATGTTAATAGCCACATCACTGTATTGGATTAGGAATGTCTCTTGTTCCCAATCTAGCAGGGAAATTAAGCATGTGCTTAATTTTAAGCATATGTGTAAATCAATACGATTTATGTACATGTTTAAGTGCTTTGCTGAATTAGGGCCAGTAAAGAAATAAGATTAATCTCATGAATAAAGGAGACAGGAGTTACTCCAAGTTACTTAATCACAGTCTGTTTATTGGGAAATAGCTGTGCTTTTTATGCATTCACTGTCTTACTCTTCAAAAAAAAAAATATACACCAGACAGCTAAATTTAAATTTCTGTAAAAAGATAATATTTTGATTTGCACAGTAACACCTTTGGGGTTGTTCTTTTGCTTGTTTGAGCTACTGATGTTTACCACCCTTCAGTAAACCAGTTTCCCACCCTTAAGTTTGGCAGTCCCTTTTAACTATGTCTGCTTTCTGACTTCTCCCTCTTTTCTCCCACCAAATCTGTTCTATGTTGAGTTTGGCTAAATTACACAGATTAGTAATAATCAATAGAGGAAAATTGTAACGAGACATTAAGATTAAATTTGTAACTGATGTAAATCCTCACAGCTCCACAGCAGTGGTTGAAACAACATAAATTGAAAGCTGATAGGAGTTTTCAAATTTAGTATTTTTTATTATTATTTTCATTGTTGTTGTTTTTATTATTTTTATTTTTATTTTTACTTTTTTAATTTTTGTTCTCCCCACACACTTCCCCTTGTGGATTGCAAAAAACATACATAATATTGCAATTCTTTGCCTAATCTGCAGGTGACTAGTTGTGCTTTGGTCTTATAATTAAGGTAATATATTTTTTGATGAGTGTGGGTGCACTTTTCAAAAAGCGATTTTTACGTAGAAACTCATAAAGTGGATTTCATCAGACCCTGATTCAAAGTTCACATTCAATGGAGATTTTGAACTACTAATGTTAAAAGACTGCAGGAAACAAATACAGGGAACCTGATGTCAATAAACAACTTTTTCGTTGGTGTTGTTTTTAGGGAAAACCTAGTCAATATGTAATAGGAAAAAAAATCAAATTACAAAATTCATGTATAGTAAATCATTACAAACACACACACACACAAAAGAAAAAGAAACAAAACAAAACAAAACAAAACAAACAAACAAAAAAATAAATTACTAGACTTATTCTAAGAGTACAATAAGCTCCATGGGACTCAACAACATAAAGAAGAGGTAGAAAGTATGGAAAAATGAGGACATTGCCAAGGAATACAAAATAATACAGTAAAAGGATAAAACTCAACTAAAATGAAAGACCAATTGTAATGAAAAGCCAGAGGCAATGTGGAAAACAGATATAAAACCATCTTTCCTCATAACCTCTTTGCCTGCTCTGGTCTTATAAATTTTATACATTCTAAAATTTACCAAGGAGGATTATAGAAGTTGAAACTCAAAGTTGTACGTTCTCACTTTCAGAATTGGTTGCCTTCCTATGATGTGAAAAAGGTAAAATTTAATTCTATACTAGTTTCCAAATGATGTTCCTTTTCCCTTACAGTACAAGCCAAGCTAAGAGCAGAAGACTGATTGCTGCTTTTCAGCATGACACTCCACAGCTGTTTATAACCTCTTGGTAAAAGTAAAATGATTAATGAAATAAAATACAACATCAACCTTTTTTTTTTTTTTTTTTTTTTTTTTCTCCCCATCTATTAAGAATCTAACTTATGTTGAATTGCTAGCTACCCCTATTATTTTTTACTCTGTCTAGAATTACTGCAATACAATATCATTGGATTTACTTTGCTAGCCCTTCCTGGAGAAGGCCTAGACAATGAAACATGAGGTTATCAAGTATGACCAACATAGCAAGTCTAGTAAACACCTATTTCTATGGTGTTTATGTGTGTGAATTAGCCTGAATTAATTGCAGTGCTGCTCATGGCATGAAAATTAATTGGTTGCCAGCATTTCTGTTGCAAGCATTTGTCTTCAGAAATATGTAAATTAGATATTTATTTATTTATATATTTAGGTGTGTAGCCACACCTACAGCAGGTGGCTCAGGACCAAGTCCAGGGAGCTTTTGGAGATATCCATGATCTTCAAAAAAGGAAGGAATTCTTCACTACCTCTTCAGAGGAAGACTCCATTACTGGTCTGGAGAACCTATTCCAGTGCTCCATCAACCATATGGTAAAGAAATGTTTCCTGAAAGAAGTTCTGTCATTTTCATAGACATATATATATACACATAGGTATGTATATATATACCTATACATATATATATGTATATGACATATATATAAATATGGAATATTTATATATATTTATATGTGTATATATATAAAAATAATTCAGCATTAAAAATTACTTTAGGTCTTACTGAACATATGGGACAAACTAATAATAAGATTAAAAGTTCAGGGTGAAATATGGGCCCATGGCCTATGATGAGATGGAATGGCCACTGTGATTTCTTTACACAAAATCCTTTTTTTATTTGTGCTTTTTCTCAACAGAAGACATGCTTGTACAATGCATACACATCTTTGTAAACCTTCCAAAAACCTCCCTCAGAACACTCAAAAGGCAAAAAAAATCTTAATGTCAAGAACTTGCCAAAACTGAGATAGAAAATAAAGGTTTCAGTTTCTCTCACAGTTCACAATACTCCTCTGTTATGCCGTTCATTGTTCTTGCTGCTAAAACAGTGAAAATACTACATAAAGAAGTATGAAGAATCCCATGGAAATCTTGTCTTGCCAAAAAAAAAAAAAAAAAAAAAAACCAGCAGCAAATACATCTCTTCTTGTATCCTGCTCATGACAATGAAGCATGAATATTAACCATAACCTGTATTATTATTATTATAATAACATTTCAACTGCGTATCTTCTCATCTTTCCAATATCTACTTTTTTTTTTTTTTTTTAACAAAGAAAATATTCAAGCAAAATGATATGCAGTCATAAGATTTATACAAAAAGTGAAGTAACAAAAGGCACTGACTGAACAGTGTCAATACAGCCATATGGCAGAATCTCTGCAGCATTTCTAAACTTTAAACTCTTTATACTGATATTACTTAAGTGCTTATAAATACATTTTTTGTTGTTGTTGTTGAAAGACTTTCACTATTTCTCAAATGTACTTAATGGGCTTCAGCTATGTGTTAGAGACGATTTTCAAGAAGTTGTAGTTCTTTATTTATTAAAATTGAGGGATAATTGACACTTTATTTACCTTTACACATATCTCTGCCAAAATAAGATGAGGGAAGATAAGCTGCAAATTTATATAGAGAAATTAATTACATGAAAATTAACAAAGCAACAACTTACAATATGGATAAGCAGCCTCCAATAAAAGAAACTTGTGGCTGGTGATGAACTGTCTGAATCAGTTTTAACATTTGGCCATTTGTCTGAACATCTTAAAATTTGAATCTCTACTCAACCAGGCTGGGAATGTTCCCCTTGGTAAAATGATGAAGCAGAAGAAACATGAGCTAACAGGAGAGGCTTCAAGCAATATCTGTAACCTTATTCGTTCTTAGTTAGATAATCCTTGTGCTCCTTTTAGAGAAAAGTCTTATAGATAAGGAAATAAACAGAATTTCTTATCTACAGGTGTAGCTGTTTATGTATTTATTTATTTAGTCAGACTGTACATACATGGACTGGCTGGATCAAAATAATTTCACCGAGTGTGCCACTATGTAGGAACTCTCAAGTGTTAAGATGCTTGGTGGAGTAGGAATGTGAGTCCAGGCTCTGGATAGATTTGAAGTTTAGTAAAGATTGTTGTGCATAAGTCAGCTTTAATTCTCATTGTCATTTAAGTAAGTCATTGCCTTAGGTGTTACAGCCATCTGATGAACATTTATTCTGAATTACACATACATGTATATATCTGCAACTACATATAGTTATACGTAACATACATTATAGTTTAGAAATAGAAATAAGAAACAATAATGGCTAGTTTGTCTGGGAAATCTTGCATACCCATGGCTTTGTTCATGTCCAGATATTACCCAATTAATAACTGTCAATATAACATAGGTTCATAACCTTCTGCAACAACCACCAAATGTGGTGGCATTTTGTATCATAAATGGGGCATTTTGGGGGAGCTGGAGAAGGAGGAGAAGGAAGAGGAAAGAAAAAAAACAACAGCTTGCATTGAGAAAATCAAAAAAACAAAGTCAGATGATATTGCAACATAAATTCAGTTGATTGCTGATTATATGAGGATCCAGATCACAAAACAGGATTAATGATATTCCAAGGATCTCTTGCATGCTTTTGCCTAGTAGGAAATCACAGTAGGAGGTAACTCAGAAGTTGTGGGATTGATTCCCAAAGATTAGATGGAGGGAAGAGAAGGTAAAATGTAAAAATCTGACTTTTTAGAAACTCGTAAGCTATTACTGTAAGAATAGAAAGATCTACTTAGGTTGAGTCAACTTTGTTCTGTGCCTTAAAAAAAAAAGGACAGAAAGAGATAGAGATGTGTTGCAATAATTTTGTAAATGACATCAGGAATGTATGTAATAGTGTAAACTAGCTTGACTCCTCAAGTTAAATTGACTCCTGAAATGTGGATTAGTTTAAATACTCCTACAAAAGTTCTGGAAGACAAGTTGGCACTTAAATCAGTGTGCTACTTTCTCCATTGGTGATACAGGAGCCTTCGATTCCTTTTTCTCTTGGCATAAATGATTACAGAGATTAAATGGGAGCTCATAGTTTCTGTTTTCAAACTACTACTACATCTATGAGTAATTTTGCTTTTGCAGGATGGATGGACGCAACCGAGATGGATAGTACAGCCCAGATGGATGGTACAGTATTTCTGGATTTGGCCTTGATGAAAGCAATAAATTATTATTATTTTTTTTTTAATATATCTATATCTGTATCTATATCTATATCTATATCTATATCTATATCTATATCTATATCTATATCTATATCTATATCTATATCTATATCTATATCTATATCTATATCTATATCTATATCTATATATTTAAGCAAAAGAGGAAAGGGAAAAGAAGTGATGCAAGAGGTGTTTGAAGTTTGCTTGTAATGACTGTGTTCCTCTGTTACCTGGAAAACAAAATAAAATAAAAAAACACATCCTTTTCCCTGACTGCCCATAGGAGAAGACTCAGGCTGGCTCCTCAGAAACTTCCTTGAAGGTTGTGTTCTGGATGGACAGAATCTTCCCAAGGCATGCCAAAGAGTCTTCTGTAAATATGGGTAGATTAAATATCGAAAGAATATTGAAAGTTTTTTTTTTTTTTTTTTTTTTTTTTTCCCCCAAAGAAAAAGAAAGTGTATTTTGCAAAGATTTTTACATGATTTTGGTTATACTCTTCTATTCTGGGAATTCTATTGTGAAAAACTCAACACCAGGCTCATATTATTAGTTTATAAATTCCAAACATATACATATACTCTGCAGTACGTTCCACTGTTGTTTTTCAGGGCATGCCTGTTTATTATAAACCTGAAGGGGGATAATGCATAATGCCATGTCGCATTTCTTCCATTTAATCTAATCCAGGGCTAGAAATAGTCCTCCTGTTCCTCTCAGTGCAAGGGAAATATCCAGCTTCCTCATATTTGCCACAAAGAAGTGAATAAACTGTGCTAGATTTGTTCTTACAGATCAACCCAAATGTTAATGAACACGCATAAATTCTTAAGCCTCAAAGGTAACAACATTTTTCCTTCACACAGGAGCAGATGAAATCCATCCACTCCCATGTGGTAGGCAAAACATGCAGCAGCTTTGCAGAAATTCTAGGAAACTATGGCATTTCTTTTCAAATCATTTTTTTTTTTTTCCCTTTGAAAAACTCTAAACTGCAATTGCAATTTTACTATATAGTTGGCATAAATTCCCTGAGACAACATGGTTGTTTACTCCATTTTCTTAATGAACTATATTTTCTTCAGAACTACATGTTCTGAAATATATTACCCTTTCAAAATAATGTATTAATAAATATTTCTTATAATCTAAAATTATTATTTTCTATAACTGTTTCTTAATGCTGTGGGCACACATATCTGAGATATTTAATTCCATTGTTTCAGTCTTGTAAGTTTAAACAACATAAAACACCACAGACCCTAGCACTTCCAGAATCACAGAACTGTAGGACTCAACCATTACTCACTCATGGAGTGAGCATGCAAAAGTTGCAATAAATTTAGCGTGATCTATAAACGATCTTTCACAAGTGAAATGTGCATACAGTTGATTATGAAAACTGAATTTTAACAACACATCTTGTAGTTTATTAGGCAATTGCAAGACATTGTTCTGTATATACCAACTATTTTTAATTCTTATTCTTATTCTATATTCTTAACTAGAATATCATGTTTGTTTGTTTGTTTTCATGTTGTTGGGAAAGAATATCCATCATTCTGTTTTACAAGACATTGATATAGAACAATGAAATTCTTGTGTACAAATAGCCTAGGAATGTAAATATTTGTCACTGTTGATGACATCAGACCACAATACAACCTTTAACAATTAGTGAAAAATTATTCACTTAAATTGTCTCATCAGTTGCTCATAGATGGAAATTAGTCACAAGCTGGCCTTCAGCTGAAATCTTTTATCAAAACTAGTTAAGTTTTCTAATGCCTTTGTAAGATTAAATTCTTATTACTACTTACAAAATGAAAGTGTAAATGTATAGGTTAACATGGCTAACATGATCTATAGTCGATCATGTTAACAAACAGTAACGAATTCCTTCTGATACATTTAACTGTGTAGTAGGCTCTCACTCAGATGAGTAAGACTGAATATAAAACTAAGCACTGCTTAGGAACTCATCTTTTTATTAGGCAGATAACACTCTCAATTATTCAACAAGCTAATGAAGTAAAAGTTTTTCTAAATTAACCACCTTATCAGGAAGAGGAGAGGCAATATTATTGCTGAAGATGTTTTTTAACAAAATTTTTGAAAATTACTACATTTGTTAATGAACAAGAGACCTGAGACCTATTCTTCTACCCCCTTGAAAGACTGGAAATATAGAACAGAATTGCTGTGAACTTGTGTGGAAGAAACGTGTTCTTGCACAAAGCTGTAAATGACATTGTAGGTGACAGTTGTGTCTAACCTCAAAATGAGTTTCAGACTGAAGCTCAAGAAAATCAGGGCCACACAGTATTACAGCAGAGCTGTTAGCTTCCATGGTATATAGGAGTTTTGGGGGCATAATAACCATATGGTCATTATTTGGCCAAACATTGTACAGCAATGGAAGTGAAGCAATGTTTGTTCTGATCTGGGAAGTATCCATTGACAGATTGCAGACAGGACAGATAGTAAGTCAGAGACTATCAACACAAATGAAAGGAAATCATAGAAGGAGGAAGAAGCTAATATTTCATCTTCAGAAAGTGATAAACATTCCCACGTGAAAAAGACATTTATTCAGCTAATGAATAATTAGGATATTCAAAACAACGATGTTTTCTTAGGCAGTTCGGATCACTGGCAACTGTTGCATTAAGCTGACTTCCCACTTAAGTCATAGTCACAAGGAGAGGCACAATAAATTATTTTCTGCCAGCCTACCTAACACATCTGTTGGAAGTATAAGAGAAGAAAAAACACATGATGGCAAGAATACTGAAATTCTGAAGACTCTTCTAACTTTTTTGAGCTAACAGATCTTGTTTAATTGAACTATGAGCTGAGCATAAGAAACAGTGTGTCTGGCACTGAGTGGGACTACAAGCTGGCATACCCTGACCTTCATTGTTCCAAAAGTATCTGACATTTTTATACATTTTAAGCTGAATTTTAGTCAATATCTGGAATGTTTTTCTACTCTGAGATAAATATTTATGCTTATATATATAGCATATTATGTTTACATATGTGCTGATAATAATGTCTGGATTTGGAAGAAGAATTCAGAACATAATTGGACAGAATTTTTAGCATAACAAAATTTCATAGTTAATATAACAAATATAATTATTCAGTTATATAGATTCATATACAGATTGACAGTGAGCACTTTAAACATAATGATCACAGGATCACAGGATCACAGAATGGCTGAGGTTGGAAGGGACCTCTGGAGTTCATCTGGTCCAATCCCCCCTGCTCAAGCAGGGTCACCTAGAGCCAGATGCCCAGGACTGGGCGAAAGCCAGAGGGCTTTTGAACACCTCCACACCCAAAAAAAAAAGTTCCACACCCAAAAGAGTCCCGATCATATCAAACCTTTAACTTTCACCTGAAACAAATCAAAATGATACAAACTACAATCTCCGAGCAGATCCAATATGCAGATATCATCAACTTGGGGGAAAGGGGATGGGGGGTGGGGAAGCCCTGATCTCTTATTTCTTTTTTTTTCCAATACTTGTAATACTTGTTAAGATCCATTTTTTGTAAGTTGCCTACAGACATACAAAATTAATTCAAATATCTCCTACACCAAAGACGATCTCATTTGACTTTGTACTATCCATAAAAATATAAGTTTGAAAATCTGGTTCACAAAATATTTAATTTGTTTACTAAAATGAAATATATAAACTGTCAAAATACATATATAAATTTATTTTCAGAATTTGTGAAAATCACAATTTAGTTACAAAATGTAACAACCATGTACCTGTTTTTAATAGAGTATTTTCTTACAAAGACACCATTACTTTTCAAAATATTGCTTACCTCACAAAATTTGTCTGGAACTTTTGCACTACTTTCAGCATATAAACCATATATTAAAACCTCATTAAACCCTTTGGTATATATCTTCACTTTTTTTTTTTTTTTTTTTTTTTTTTTTTTGTTCTTTTATTTGGTTTAAATGTTCCAAAGCACAGTAGAATCTCCAGACAGAATAAGCAGTGCATGTTTAGTTGTATATATAATCAGCAGATGATTTATTTTTCAATTATAGATGTTTATCATGCCCAGCAATTAAAAAAAAAAAAAATCTCTCATCATCTCTCTGATGATGTCATACTCTAGTGAAGGGCAACCACTTGTAAGTCTGCTGGATTGTCCATCTTCAACTGCAAATCAGGAATAGAAAGGTCTCTTAGACAGAGCAGTATGTTCCACCATTTCCAAGAACCTTGTACTTTCTTAAATCAGTTATGGTGAGAACTGCTGGGGGGTGAAGAGGAAGGGCAAAACTGTTCACCATCCACACTGACATTTTACACGGTGTAAAACTGTGTAAAAAAAAAAATAAAAAAAATTACACAGACTTGCTGTAAGTGGCACAGGGGGCTAAAGAAAAACATGAAGTATTTACTTGGAGCCTGGGAACATGGCCAAACATCTGGGAGCAGCAATGTTATGATAGAAAGGCCAGCACAGTTTTAAAACAGAAAACAGAATTAGTTTTCCAAACCAGGGAAGAAAAATGCCCTCTAATTTAAAATGTTTTAATCAGAAAAACTTATATGTGTTCTGGGCAGAGAATTTGTGCATTAGGAAAAACCAACCAAACAAACAAAAAACCCCACAGCATCCTAAAAAGACTGTGATTCTTTTTTTATCTCTACAACTCTTCAGAGTAAGACTAACTTATGTTTGAACTAGCTCACAGTGTTTAATTTTTAACTGTCTGTAGATTAGTTTGAATGTGTCAGAAATATGAAGCAGATTTCTTTGCACTTTAATTGTTAATTTCTGTAACCAGGATGTGCAATGTAAAAAGAGATTACCCTTTTATTCAGAGAAGCCCAGTAGTTAAGAGGTTAATCTGTTAAATCTGTTAATACTGCCCATATACATAATCAGCTGTGGAAATGAACAGTTCTGCAATTCCATTTTATGAAATCAAAATCATGGCTAAGGTCACTTGAATAATCCTTGAGAATAACAGCTTTAAAAAGAGAGCTGTGTTTGTAATAAAATGCCCATTATCTGCTTCCACCCATTGGATAACCTGCTTTTACCCTCTGACCCACTGCTCTGCCACACTGAAATGTCTGTGAGAAGCAGTGCTTCTGGAAATGGTACATTAGATGGAAATGGTACATCAGTGAATTGGCCCAGCCAATGATGAAATGTCATTTCTGGATCTCTGCTCCTGAAACAGCATTGTTCCCAGGAACAGCAATCTGCTGAACTGCAGAACAACACTGGTCCAGAGAGGCACCTGATGGTGGGGAGGAAGTTCCTAAGCCCATAAGTTAACAGATATACAGGAAAATTCACAGACACCAAGGGATTTGTCTGTTTAAAAAGACAATTATTAGCCTCCTCTCTGACAAGATAATTGGACAAACTATAACTTTGTGTCTGCCTGAAGTCTGTGCATATTCCTGGAGTGCTGCCTCTGCTTAAAGGATGATGTTCAGTCTTATCAAGCATTTCTCTGTTACTTATTTCCTTTATGTATTTTCAGTACTTGTGTTTTTTGGTTTTGTTTTTGTATGTGTGTGATTCCTGGTCATCCAAACACCGTTTTCGTTGCTATCATGCTTGGTTTTGAATTTGAAGAAAGTGAAGCTTCTGTGACCATGTTGTGTGTCTACCTTTCCTTCACCCCCCTCCCCCCCCCCCCTTTTTTTTTTTTGACAATGAACTTCATACTATTTATTTTGACTTGTAAAAACAAACACAAAACAAAACAAAACAAAAAAAAAGGGTTACCTTATATATGAGAGTAGGAAGAGGAAGAAAAGTATAGAACATCTAAACTGTTGAAAAAGAAGTTTTATGAACTTCTGTTCATTAAAGCAAGAGGGGCCTCCTGAATATCCTAAATAGGGGAAAAGCCTTAATCAGAGACTTCAGTTTATCATGAGAGAAAAATCCATACAAAATGAGGCATTGATAGTGCTTTTTTTTTGGAACTACTTATTTAGTACAACATAAATGATGGTGCACAGACTGATTGCTGACTTGGGGGAGGGTATAGATTTTGTAAAACTTGAGCTCTATGAAAAATCCTCTGGCCATTGAAATGGGTTGTACACATCCACCTCAAAGGCATAATCACAGAATCACAGAATTACAGAATCATCTAGGTTGGAAGAGACCTCCAAGATCATTGAGTCCAACCTCTGACCTAATACTACCAAATCCTCCACTAAACCATATCATTGAGATCTACATCTAAACGGCTTTTAAAGACCTGTAAGGGTGGTAACTCAACCACTTCCCTGGGCAGCCTGTTCCAATGGTTAACAACCTTTTCAGTAAAGAAGTTCTTCCTAACATCCAGCCTAAAACTCCCCTGGTGCAACTTTAGCCCATTCCCCCTTGTCCTGTCACCAGGCATGTGGGAGAATAGACCAATCCCCACCTCACTACAGCCTCCTTTAAGGAGAGTAGAGTGAGATACTCCTGTAGAGTGAGATAAGGTCGTCCCTGAGCCTCCTCTTTTCCAGACTGAACAATCCCAGTTTCCTCAGCCACTCCTCATAAGACTTGTTCTCCAGACCCCTCACCAACTTCACTGCCCTTCTCTGGACTCACTGAAGCATAATCATATGTTTTACCCTTTTTAATTTACCACAGTATTCTTAGCTCACAAAATACAAGGTTATCAGAATTCTAATACTGAGCAGCATCTGTACCAATTTTGGTTTTCAAATATTTAGGAAATATTTTGGAAATATCTAGGCTTTCATTTGAAAGTACATTTAGTTTTTCATCAGAAATTAATATTTTGAAAGTGTAAATCAAGCTGCTGGATTATTGCCAATGTTTCTTATTGGTCTGGGGTTGACTGTAGGGCTTCTACTACCATGGAAGAAGTGTAAGAGCCTTGCAATGTAGACAGAAGCTTACAGGGATTTTCAAAAAGATAATGTGTGTAACTTTATGAAGTTGTTTTGAAGGCAAAAACTGTGGTAGGTTCTAACAAACACAAATAGCCTTTAAAAGTAATCAAGTTCTATACTGTATTTTAGGAAAAAAAGTTGACTATCATGAGGATTATAACAGTAATGTTACAATATATTAGTAAAGCAGAAAAATAGCAGTAATATGTTAAACGTCTTCATCTACTATGAAAAGGTCTTTCCAAAAAAGATTTTCATGTTTCAGGGTTGTATGAGTTCAAGGGAATAAATACTGTCTCATAAAATTCAACGCATTAATGGGCAATTTAAAGTTCAACATTCTTCTTCCTGCTCAAGTAATCTTTTCCTTCCTGTCACAGGTTTTGGTGCAAAGAAAGAGACAATGTTAACTTTTTGCCTTTTCAACTATGAGAAAGGTAAAAAACTCTAGTCCAGTAAGTGCTTCCTGAATGGGAAAAAAAAAAAAAAAAAAAAAAAAAAAAAAAAAAAAAAAGCAGGAAACTACAATGAACACATACTACTTTGAAATACAATGAGTGAATGTGAAAGGAAAAGTGTTTAGAAGAAAAAAAAATCACAGAAAAGGGCATTCTAACACGTAAAGAAAAGCAAAACTGGAATTAAATCAGGATATTACAAGCACATATTATATTGTGTATTTATATCTACATATACATTCTACACATTCTACCTAGATACAACTGTATCTATAACACAGAAATTAGTTCTATTTCAGCTCAATCACTGACACACATAGACACCCAAGTGTCTGTGTATGCTAGTGCTGCTATCTACAACTTTATGCCATTGAAATAAATTGCACCTTAAATTTGAAGGCAATTTTAGGTAGTTTGGTGTGCAGTACAGATTCCATCTTTGATATTTAGCAAGCTTGAGATCTTTCTAACTTGTGAAGTCTGCATGTCTACAAACTAGTATGGCTGTGTTTGTGTTTATTACCTTTTTCCATGCATGCCTTGAAATGACTAAATTACAGGTATTTTACATGTATTTTGTGGTACAAGACAGATACCGTCCGCTAGTATAATTTATCTTGAAACACCCTGTTTTATAAAATTACAGAAAAGCACAGCAATTTGCTTTTATTCTTATTTATTTATTTATTTATTTATTTTTATTTCTAAGACTGTGGCAAAATCTTCAAAGCCTAGAAGATGCCTTCTAGCTAAGAACTTAGCTGTGTAATAAACAATTTTCATCAAAGCATTGGGTTTGTAAAAATAGAGTACAATTGTGGATTTAAAATTTTGATAATATTCCTTACTTATTAGCTATTTTGTCTTTTGTATTTTGACCTAATTCAGCCAGCAAAGGCATCAACCCTTATGTAAGATTAGATACACATACATACACATACAGCAGCCCAAATCAGATTAGCTGCAATCAAGGTAATTGTGTTGAACAGAATAGTTCATCTGTGCTTTGCAGCTGCCTTATAGATCTAGCGTTTGATCCCAAGTGACTGAGTTATAGTTATGTTCCTCCTTAATCCTTGATAACTTTTGTTTTATTTTTATATATAATCATTACTATAAAACTCAACTGAGAATACAATATGTTTAGTTTTGCATATAATTTAATTCATATTTTATTTTGTTATTTTTTTCTTTTGTAGAAGTTACAATCCTTTAAAGGAGTCAAAGCAGAATTAGGGTTCCCAAAATCTAAGGCACTGATCTAGACAGCACCTCTGTCAGTTATCAAGAACTCCTTCCTTGATCAGTCTTCATGCTGCTTTAGCAGTTAAATGTAGACTATCCATATTCAGAGTGTATAGCTTACTTACAGTGAGAAAGAGTGTACCTTTCCTCTTTATTGCTTCTATTGACCATATTTCAATCTAGATGCAAGAAGGTAGTATGACTTCTCATAAGACCCAGTAGTTGTTTCTAAAAGAAAACAAAAAAATAACAACCAAAAAAAAAAAAAACCAACAAGAAAACACACAAAAACAACAATCAATCAACTAAAAACAACAACAAAAAAAAACAGAAACAATGACAACAGCAACAACAACAAATACCAACAAAGAGTTCTGTACAACTTTAGGATCACAGCCATTGGTGGAGCTGTCACCCAATTTTTTCACGCATCTGAAGAATTTGGACATTTTCCTGGAAATGGGAGGTTTGTTTGTTTATTTATTTATTTATTTATTTATTTATTTATTTATTTATTTATTTATTTTCTCTTTGAAGTCACAAGCTGAATGTTATAGAAAGAACTTATGGTATACATAACATATGATACCATAATGTGTAGTTATAAGTTATGGTTCTGTTAATACTTGAGTTCTGACAGCTGCTAAATTTTCAGTCTTGAAATGAATCCAGGAAGGCAACAGTCAAAGGGCAGGAAAGATGAATCCTACTTTTTCAGCTCTTACCTCTTTCTTGTTCACATGCTATAATGCAAGTGTCCTATTTAATTAAAATAAAGAGTCTAATTTTTTAGTGGACAGATAAAAGATTTTTTCCAGTTATATTTAGAACAAACAACCTATTCTCCTCTCTCAGAGAGAAGAGAAAATACCTGGTAGTTGTGAACTTCCAGCCCCCTCCCCTCACCCGCCATGAAAAATAAAGCAAAGCTTGGGAACAAATATTAGCACTTGCTATATAGAACACATATCCAATCCATGCTATTCTGTTATCTATGATTTTATGACACTGAGACTACACCATTTTTAGGGAAAAGAGAGAAAATTGGATCAATAAGTGATTTTTTTTTTTTTCCCAAAACTTATGAGGTTCATCATTATTTGGTTTTGAGGTTCATCGGTCTTTGTATAGAGCCAATAAAGCTTCTAAGTTTTTTTTTTTTTTTTTTGTTTGTTTGTTTGTTTGCTTTATGCTTTTTTATGGTAAGAGAGAGGAAAACATTAGCTTCAAAAAAGATAAACTTGAGCTTTAAAATATTTAAGAAAGAACACAACTTATCAAAACATTACCTTTGTAAATGTGGTAAAGGTCTTTGCCAAAGGAAGAGAAAATGAAAAGATGATGAAGTACTAACTGAGATCTCATTCCTTTATCTAGTGAGGATGTATCATGTTGTATCCTAATGTGTAGTAATGAATTTATTTTTGTGTAAGTCAAACGGACTGTAATGTCTAACAGGTATGGAAGGATTTTCTTAATTCTTTATTTTCCTTGGAAGATATTAGGAATTTCTGCTTTTCCCCTGAGGATATGAGCTATGAATAAATCTACTGATCCATATGACATAGAACTGAATTTTCATCTCTAGGTCCAATTTATAGTTAAATAATATTGTTTCTAAAAAGTCTCCATCTTAAAATTCTGTTTCTATTACCCAAAAACTAAACTTCCCTGCTTAGGACAAAAAATCATAGGCACATATTTTTATACACATGTATAAAACATGTGTATAAATATATATACACATGTATATATATATTTAGGTAGCGGAGTCAAATCCTCAGTTACTAATCAGCTAACACATCACAAACACAGATAATTTAGCTTTCTTTTGTTAAAAGAATTTGGTGTGGAAGGAAATCTGGACTGCACAATTTTATTTTTTCAATTCATTTGCAGTAAAGTTGTTTATGTAACATTTTCCTGTATCCAGATTCCGATTGCTGGTGAATGAATTTGCTAGTTAAATAAAGTTACTCAGACTGAGCTGCACAACCCTTGTGCTTTTTGTTGGCTTATTAGAGTGTAAGAATTAATCTCGTAAATGGAATTGGGTTATTCTTGATTTCCCAGTAAAGTTGGAAATAACACACATTTTACTGCAGTACTAAACTTATTCTCCTGTGTGACAATGAGTATGCTATATGATCTTACCCAAACCAATCTATTTGTGGGCTTGGGTATCTAGTAGCACAGAGCTCAACATGGACTGACTGTTTGCTCAGACTTTGGCTTTGGAATAGGAATTCAAGTAATATTACCTCTCATCTAAATGCATATTCTCCACAATATACTGAGATCTGTTCTCAGGTACTAATGAATTGTTAACCTTGTAATTGTAAACCTTGGACAAATCCCATAAACTTTCCATGTATTTTCTTATCTGTCCTCTTTATGCTATCAGTAGAGCTAGGCAGGAAATGAAGCATCTTTCCTATGAATTTCAGATGAAAGGTCTGGAATATTTTAAAAGATACCAGTTTGGGACCAATCAGTTGAAATAAAAAATTATTTTAATTATAATAAATTTCTGATCAAATCCTTCTGTGACTTTTACTACATGATGCAGTAATCTGCCAGATATTCATTTCCTAGTAGAGTTAATCTTCTATCAATGTGTAAGTTGTTTTCATATAATCAAGGTGTATCTCAGAAATCTAAATATATGTAAATATATATAAATTGTGTTTTTATATATGTGTAATATATATAAAATTATAAACATGTTAAAGTATTTAAAGGTTTCAACAGCTCTAGAAGTTTCTTGTTGTCTAAACAGACAGGATGTCTGTATGATATTAGACAAAGTTACAAAACACTTAGAATTAAATAAGTATATTAAAAATGATGTAAAATGTTATGTTAATAAGGCTTCAGTAGATGGTAAAAGTCTGTGTGTAAGCTCTATTCCATCCATTTCAGTGAATTCACTATATAGCAGCAGGAAACTTAAAATCTTTCTCATATGGGGAATGTTTAAAAAATAAATATGGAGAGTCATATCTGCAATTGCAAATTATATGCATTTTGCCAAGTTTCCTCCATGATTTGATAACTCTTACTATAGCTGTCCTTGTAAATATGACAATAAATTCTTAAATCTCCTGAGAACTGGTAAATACAGGCAGATGCACTTAACTGCTGGTGAGCAACAAAAGTCAGTCTGCAGGAAACTGTGGCACTAATGTAGCTCTTGATTAATCTCTAATTACACTTTTGTCATCTTAGCAGGGAGACAAAACTATAGCAGTTCCTAAATAGGCAGGCAGCATTTTGGCACCTAGCAACCAGCAGTTCTTTCATAT
Organism: Aythya fuligula; assembly: GCF_009819795.1. Classification (NCBI taxonomy): domain Eukaryota; kingdom Metazoa; phylum Chordata; class Aves; order Anseriformes; family Anatidae; genus Aythya; species Aythya fuligula. The sequence goes on along the minus strand of NC_045593.1, from coordinate 17,689,706 downwards.
TAGCTGCAGTGGACTCTGTGCTGTTACATGGAAGGTGGTTATGGATCACTGCTTTATTATTTATAGAGCAGCATTTACAGAGGCCTTCACAACAGTATATAAATTAGCAGCTTAATAGGCCATCACTAACTAAAAACATGGCATGAGATGAAGCATCAAGTATGAAATTAAAATGTGACTTGGAGATAATAATATTTGTAATACACATAGAGAAGAATGCTGATTTATTTTCCTGTTAGCCATTTCACAGGCAAATTATAATATGGACTTTAAGCATTTCTATATGAATGTGTGTGTGTGCCTCTCAGACATCATATTCACATAATGTGTATTTATTTCAATATATAAACATATATATTTATATATATGACATATATATTTATATTTATATATATGACATATATAAACATATATATATATATGTATATGACATATATAAACATATATATTTATATATATATTTATATATATATACTCTCCATGTAGCTTTTTAAAAAATAAGTATATAAGCTTGACTGATATATTATACTATATACTTGTCTCTACTTGTCTCAGTATATTATAGTTATTAGTATATAAGCTCTTTTTTTTTTTTTTTTTTTTTTAGGCTAATAAACCACAGAGATGGATGAGCTAGGAGAGCAGTGCTAAAAGGGATCTGCTAATTGGGCAGCAGGCTACAACAACACTCCAAGTGTCTTTGTGAAAGGGCCTTATTAGCTATTAATCAGACAAATAACACTAACTTTCTTCTGCCTCCTGTCCTTTGGTAACTTGTCAGTGAGAAGACCGACTCCAAAGAAAGACCTCACACCTCTATTTGGGGTCATTCAGAGTGAACAGAATTCAAAAGTGATTAAATACTGTAAATGAATGTTGGCAAGCTACCGCTTGAATTCATATTTAATCAACTAAAGAAAGACAAAATTATGTTTAAATATTATGGATTCTGTAATGAGAGAACAGAATTATTAAAAACAGGGAAACATAAACAGAGAAATGACAAGAACATAATGCTTTCGTTTGAGTGTTTCCTTAACTAAACATACATTTGGTAATGAAAGACAGTTCTGAACTACATCACAGTGGCTCCTGAAGCTTCTGCTGGACCGTTTTTCTTCACCTTCTCAAACTTATCATCAGAGAAAGTATAAAAGAGCTCACAGCCTGGGCAGACATAATAGATGACAGAGAGGAAGGAATGCAGCTGCATTCATCTCCCTGTGTTCACACAGCTGACTGGTGAAAGAGTCAGAAAAGGGAAGCTGGATCAGACACTTCCATCCCCTGAAATCGATAGCAAAATTGGTGTTATCTTCAATGGAAAAAGAAATTATCTACAGTTTTGTATCCAAAAAAAAAAAAAAAAAAAAAAAAAATTGCCAGATGTGGTTTACTTTTCTTGACTAAGCTCTTTGTTACAGGATATTTCTACAGATAATATATATATATATATTTTAGAGTTTGAAATTAAAGTATATCTTCTAGTATTTTGTAATTCTATCTTAGAAAGCAATTGCACATGATTCTACACTCTTTGCATACAGATATTAGCCATCATAGTATTTGGTGATTATAAAATAGAGATTCATTGAAGAGTCACGTATTGATGGAACATACAAAATTAATTATTGACATTTGGAATTCCAGTATTTTCAGAAAATCCAAAATACTGTGCTGTAGGGTTTCTCCCAGCAGGCCTTATTGCTTCTTTGTACACCATTACACAGAGCCAACCTTATCAAATGGTGAGCAGAGAACCAAGAATGAGGGTTATAATCCAAGCAGGTAACTCAGCTCTTCTAGAATAATGTTTTTTGATTTTTGTCCCATTTTACACTTGACAATAAATAAATAAATAAATAAAATATAAAAAAGCCAAAAAAAGCCAACAGCTAAAAGGAAAGTATATAACTCCCCTCCCTCCCTCCCCACCATTCATTGAGGTATTGAGGTTTGCTTTCTCCTCAGCAACTTTGACAGGGATATGAATGTTCCCTAATGAACATTCATATGAATGTTCCTCCATTGGAAGACCAACAGTTAAACTGTGCTTCCAGCAACCATTACAGTAAAGTGATTGTGCATTATGTGGGACTTAACACAAAATGAAATACTGTTTGGGTTACTAAACAGCAGATATAGGAACTCTGAAACCTAAAACACTTAGAAGGTGACTTCTGAGAAGTATTTTGCCTGCTACCTTCAAGATTTTCATAAGTGAAGACGCATAGTTAGCTAGTTGATTTCTATGACAATGTTCGAAGAGATAGCATTTGAAATTATGCATTTATATGACACCAAGATGCTGATAAATTGTTCTCACCAGTTAATGTTGTGGCTACATATTTTTCAACAGAAGATATGCCTTTTGAAAAGCATGGATCCTGCAGTTGGATCTCTGTAGGGTGACATTAGCCAAGCCCTATTTGAGATAGCTCTGCATAGAGATGTATTTCCCCCAGTCTTGCTCCAACTGTGAGACTTGCCTTGCATTCTGGCTAATTCTAGCTAAGAGGAAGGAAATTAATTTTATTGGTGGAGATAAATATAGCTCTATTGATTATAAATTTTTAACTTAATTTGTTTAGACTTCAAGTATTTTGAAGTAAAGTTTGAAGTTCCTGTGAAAATATACCTTTTAATTGAAATAACTATAAGCTGTACCCAGAACAGGAAGCAGAAAAGAATAATATGGAATGTTGTGAACTCGTAGTCATTTTAGTTAATGCATTATTTTGCAGTGGCATGTAATTAAGGCTGTTAATATATTTTAATGTTAATATATTTGAATGTTAATTTACTTGAATGTATAATGTATAATATATGAATATATAATATATATAATGTATATATATGTTATATTATATAATTATATAATAATATATAATATACTCGAATATACTTATTTTCATATGTCTATATATTTGATTTTAAAAGTATTATTGTCACTCAGAGTGACCTATGCTTTTATATGCTCATTTTGAGGGGATAAAAACAAAACAAAACAAAACAAAACAAAACAAAACAAAACAAAACAACTGATGAATTTTTCAGCTTAAATCCATATATTTTTTCTTACACATATCTTCAATCTCAACTCTTTTAATTTAGTTGCAAGTCAAATAAAAAGTTATTTTTCATTTTATTTCATTTTTTTAGAGTAAGTGGTTGTTGTAGCAAAAGGTATTTGTATTTGTTATACTAAGTATAAAAGAAATAAAAATAAGTAACTAAAAATGACATCAAATGAAGGAAAGTAAAGAGTCACAAATGAAATTAAGAAGATATATTGTCAATTACCTCTGATGATACAATTTCCAGCAATTTGTTTAAAGATGACACCTTAGTTTCAATTAATCACTTTTGAGGGCTATTTTTCAATGAAATGTCTCTCTCTGGTGAGTAATTTAGAATAAATAAATCCATACTTGTACCAATACAAAAAATAAAGTCCTTTTATTAGCTTTCTGGATTTATTAGACATAGATAGTTAAGGATTAGAAAGAACTTCTGACACTAAGGTTTTGGGTCATTAAACAGGTCACTGGAGCTTTGAACAGTAAATCTGTGCAAGACAGCTTCAGCTGATGACTTCAATCAGGCAATTTGTTTACCATTTGTTACAAATTTCATTTCATAAAATATATAGAATTAAAGAATCTATCTCATTTGTAAATCGATCTTCAGACTCTATTCTATTCATTTTTCACCATTCAATAGATATTTCATAGTACTATCTTTCCTTGCATATGAAATACGCAAGGATATGAAGTCCATATTTTTATTAAAAGAAAAAAAATCTTTTTGTGAATTTAGCATAAACAATGAAAATATCATCCCTGCATTTCTGTGAAGTGAGACAGATCAAATGGAAATTAATTCTTTATTTTCAGAAACTACCAAAGAATGTTTCTATTCAACCATTTAATTGATATAGAGTTAAAAATAAGTATAGTTTTATGAAACATTAACAGTGTGGTATTAAGTCTTAAAAAAAAATGTAGTGGCATAATCATCTTTCCTATTTTTTTATTTTTTATTTTTTTAGTTTTAAATCTGGTTTTGTAATTTTTAGGTGCTTAGGTCCCTCCAAGTAGGTTTTTTTTTTTTTTTCTTTTTTATTGTTTCTATTGAATTAAACGAAATGATTCATTCTGAAACATTTCTTTAGATTTCAGACAAAGAGAAGAATATACTGTGCTGCAAATATGAGAAAATTAAAATTAAAAGTAAAGAAATATGTATTTATATGTATACATTTATATGTATACATTTGAAATTTGATGTAACTTTTTTGTACTTCCATTTGATTCATTTCTTCTTTCTGTGCACACCCCTTAAAATGTAGAATATGTTATTTTTACACCTTTTATAAGAGAAAATTGTCTATATACAAACAAACATTTAAATTAGAAAACATATTTTGATATACTGTTATGTTTATATATTATATATATATGTGAGTGTATATTTGATTATTACATAAAACTCAAAATTTATTCCTCCTGTGCTTCATCTCATTGCAACCATACTGGCTGCAATTTTCTATTTAAATGAAGGAAAAGTTTCCCTCCAAAAGTAGGATAAAAACTGGAATTAATTCAAAATTTATTTTTGTAGGTTTCATGAAAAGAAAACCAACAAAGTATTTGTCTGATTCAAGAAATAAGTTTTATTCAACTCTTTATGATATTTCAGAACTCTAAATAATTTTACATAGAAACTAGAGAATCTTGTTACAGGAAGTAACTTAAATATTTTTTTCTTTATACAGCAAATCAGATACAGTATGGGTTTGAAATCATGGTTTTATAATCATATAGGTAATGTTTGCCTCATACTGAAATGTCTTTAGTTAAGATGGGCTTGGGTAATTTTTAAGCATTTTATTTTTTAATATTTAGGGATATTAATGTCAAAATAAATAAACATACATATAATAAATAATAATAATGGTAATAATGAACAAATGCGTAAATAATACATATAATAATAGTTAAAATAGTAATAATAGTAGTGATAATAGTAATGATGATGATGATGATGATAATAATAATAATAGCAATAACAATAACAACAACAACAATAATAATAATAACTATATTATCATATTTTAGAGTAGGAGTGGTTAATGCCCTGATGTTCACTATAATATCTGAAGAAATATCAAATAAACACGTCATAAGTCAGAAAATCATTCTTTTTTTTTTTTCTTCTTTTTTTTTTTTTTTTTGTCATACTACACAAATGGATTTATGTTGTGCTACAAAACGAACACATAAACTAGAAGAAAAGATTACCTAAGAATAGCCATCACTTATACTCATGACTGTCACTAGGAGCACTTCTTGTTTTTTGTTTTGCTTTTGTGGCTTAAGTTAGCTGAACATTTTTCCATTACATTTGCAGGCATTTACACAGTAAGCTAGAAATTTGGGTTTCCATTAATATGTACAGATCAGAACATTTTCTGTGTTTAAATTTCTCTCTTAAAATTAAACTTAAACCCACTTGCTTATTTTAATATTTATTAGATATAAAAAGAAAATAATACAAGGTGACAAGGTAAAAGGTGTGTGCTTTAAAAAAAGTGAAAAATAATCCTTAGAAATGATAATTTATATGTGTGCCTTCATACATAATAAAATACATAACACATTCAAGTTCACCATAGATTTTAAAAAGATCCTTAAAGTCACAAAGTGGTTTTAGAGCTGTCTTAACAGTTTATTGCTTATTTGAGCACACTGGGAATGACTTATGGTGGAGAATTGTCATGTTTTCCTCTGTAAAATGTGGCATCATTTTGATAAACAGAGGCTTTAGTATATTTTTTAAGAATGCTGCATTTGTGACACTGAGAATTTCAGCAGATCTGGACCCCCACTTCAATACATTATTTATAAATGTCCAGATTCAAAAAAAGAATGCTTGGAATAAATGTAGACATAATTTTTGTTGCTGATTTTTTTTTCATAGCAAAAGTGTCTGTAGGAGTATTTCTGAGAATACATGTTCACCATGTAGATATTATAAAATGGTAAAAATGCAAAATAAAAAAAGAATTTCCTACATTACATAAATAAAAAATAAAAATAAAAAAAGAATTTCCTACATACAACTTTATTTCAATAATATCTATAAAAACTTTAATACTAAACTGTCAATATTTAAAAACATATTTATTTTTAGTCAAAACTGACTGATATTTCTGGCAAGAACTCGGAAGAAGCAAGTTTTATACATGATTAGTTCCTGTAACTTTAGTGAACCAGCACATTCAAGGGCAGGGCTAAGTTTTTGTCTACTCATAGCCTAATTGACAGTGTAGAAGGACCAAAGATGGCCTCAACCATTGTGTTTAATTTGTACAGATTTGATTTCTTCTTTCTTCTTTTTGCATGCATTCAATGTGTTAAAAAGATTTATATTATATCTGTCATTCTGTTAGCTTGCAGTCTGTTTTGCAGATGAAACCATAGAATTGCAGCAAAGAAGAATAATTTTTTATTATTTGGGGAGTGGAGGGGGAGAATGGGGAGTGGAGGGGGAGAAAAAGGAAAGAAAAAAAGGGAGAGGGAAGGGAAGGGAAGGGAAGGGAAGGGAAGGGAAGGGAAGGGAAGGGAAGGGAAGGGAAGGGAAGGGAAGGGAAGGGAAGGGAAGGGAAGGGAAGGGAAGGGAAGGGAAGGGAAGGGAAGGGAAGGGAAGGGAAGGGAAGGGAAGGGAAGGGAAGGGAAGGGAAGGGAAGGGAAGGGAAGGGAAGGGAAGGGAAGGGAAGGGAAGGGAAGGGAAGGGAAGGGAAGGGAAGGGAAGGGAAGGGAAGGGAAGGGAAGGGAAGGGAAGGGAAGGGAAGGGAAGGGAAGGGAAGGGAAGGGAAGGGAAGGGAAGGGAAGGGAAGGGAAGGGAAGAGAAGGGAAGGGAAGGGAAGGGAAGGGAAGGGAAGGGAAGGGAAGAGAAGAGAAGAGAAGAGAAGAGAAGAGAAGAGAAGAGAAGAGAAGAGAAGAGAAGAGAAGAGAAGAGAAGAGAAGAGAAGAGAAGAGAAGAGAAGAGAAGAGAAGAGAAGAGAAGAGAAGAGAAGAGAAGAGAAGAGAAGAGAAGAGAAGAGAAGAGAAGAGAAGAGAAGAGAAGAGAAGAGAAGAGAAGAGAAGAGAAGAGAAGAGAAGAGAAGAGAAGAGAAGAAAAGAAAAGAAAAGAAAAGAAAAGAAAAGAAAAGAAAAGAAAAGAAAAGAAAAGAAAAGAAAAGAAAAGAAAAGAAAAGAAAAGAAAAGAAAAGAAAAGAAAAAAGAAAAGAAAAAAGAAAAGAGGTACAGATGACAACAGGCATAGCAAACGCAAAATATGTTTCTTTACCAATGTAATCCAGCCTCATTCTTACTTTGGAAAATATAATCCTAAATGTAATTCCTCAGCGAATACCTGGTTGTCAAAACTGAATCTGGTCCAGCATCCAGTACCATGTTCAGCAGGCTTTATGGTACAGATCTTTGGCTGGCATAAATGAAGATGGCTGCATCTGAAGGCAGTGGAGCTCTGCTGATTTACACCAGCACAGAGACTAGTTCTATGCGTTGATTTACTGCTACCAGTTTGAACCCATTAGACTTACGCCAGCATAAACCTGAAGAAACCCAGTGGTGAATCAAGTCCAAAAATAAAGAAATCTTTAGATAACTACTTAATGACTGTGAAAATATTGGCTGACTCTCATAGGACTTCATTACCACATCTGATGAGAATGCTGATTTATAGAGATCAGTAAACAAGTCTCTCAACAGCGGGTGTCACAGGAAAAACAGAGAAACATATCCAATCTATGAACAACCTACAAGGACTGTATTCACTTACACGCTCTGAGCCAGACTAAAATTTAATGCAAGGCATTTCTAACAATCACTTTGGAATTAAAGGCAGCTGAAACAAGCAACACAAAGTCCCTGTGGCCCGTTGATGTAAAGGGCTAGGGGCAAGGAGGATCCTAGTGTTCTTGGTTCATTCAATGACTCATCATGCAACACTGGGCTCATCATTTGACCCTTTCTTTTTTCAGTGAACTTAACAGGAGATTAGGGTGAAAAATGTAGGTTCCTATTGGAAAACAGATGATTTATAACAGAACTCTGAGTAAATACATTACAAAGAAGTAGTAAATCCATAAATTTTACACACGCAATCATAAACAATAGAGTTGATAATGTGTAACGACCTTAATTTCTCCTTTTTTCTTAAGGTTGCTTTCTTGTCTTATTTCATTATTTTCACCATAAAACCATACATATTCATAACAGATCAGCAAATGAGGGTAACATCATTGCTCTCTGAATTTTTGTTCTGGTAAGAGATGCTAGAGCCAAAATGGACTCTTACTTTTCCTGTAAATCAGTGAAAGCAAAGAAGACAGTTATATCTACTCTGATATAAAAAAATAAGTATTTTTAAGTTGTTTTGGACAGCATTCTGGATCACGCAATTGTAATCTCTGCTGGTGTGAGTGCATGTTTATGTTGGAGATGTGGAACAAATCCTGTTCACAATGTGCTTTGCAGGCATTAGTACATTTTATATTTTCCCAAGTGATCGTGTGGTCCACAAACCATCTTGTACAGAAGGTCATTTTTTTCAGTAATGAATTGTGTGCACCTTATCCTGAATTACATTCAAGGTCAAAAACAAACAAACAAACAAACAAGCTTCATTTTATAATTCTATCAAGCTCAAAATCAAACATTACAACAAATAAAGAGGCTAGCAGTCTGAACAGACTTTTTCATCTTAATTTTACATCTTAATTGTTTGGACAACTCTCCTCACTACTATTTTTCTCCTCAAATTGATTGCAAAAGCTTAAATTATAACCAACAAAAATGTTCTGCCAATGTATCAGATAAAAGATCTATTGATTACTTTGACAAAATGAGCTGTATGTAGGGCTAATGGTATAAGGAATGTGAAATGAAGGATTACAAAGTACAGTAAAAGGCAAACAAACAAAAACCACCAACCACAAAAAAAAAAAAAAAGAAAAAAAAAACATAAGAATTTGGATCTTTTTAAAGTCCATGTGTCAGCCAATTAAACACATTATTTAAGGCAAAGAAAAATAAAAACAAAATGAAAACAAAATAACAACAACAAAACACAAAGATCCCATCAGAAGAAGGTGTTTTTTTCTTCCCTGCTGTCAGCTTATAGATGCAAAAGGTCTTGTTATAGAGAAGGCTGCAAGTATAGCGGCAGCTAAGGAGTCTCAATGAAATAAACTGATGTCTGTGACAGATAGCTCTCTTACACAGGAGACACTAACCCTTGCTTGCCTTTCTCACGGGAAAGGTCCACCAGTATTACAGTATCTCTAATGCAGTTACAAGCATGCAGTTTTAGACTCATTCACAGGCTGAAACAAGATCACATATACAGTGAAAAGACGAAGTGTTAAGCAGTATGGAACCTCAGTTAGTTTTCCTTATGACTCCGCTTCTACAGCTTTAATCAGGTGTTTTGTTTATTAGAGGTTTGAACACAGTCTCAACGAATGGTCATTCATTTCTCTCATCTGCATCCATTTTCTTACTTTTTAGGCTCCATAATGGTGTGCTTTGTGCCATCAAATAGAAAGCAAAAAACAAAGCATAACAAAGAAAAAACACTTCATAAAGTGAAAATAGGTTGCACTTTTATAAATAAAACTGCAAAATATTTAAATGAAGTGTATTTTAAATGAAGTGTATTTGTAGTGTAAATTAAACTTTTCTTGTATTAAAATGAATTTATACTGCAATGTGTTAAGATATGATTTCTTAATTTTTTTATTTTTTTTTTTTCCATAACAAATCAGATTGCTAGGTATTTCTTTTAGTTCTGAGCTGAAAATGAAAAAGCCATTTCATAAAAAAAATGGAAGAAGAAGACCCATTTAATGGAAAGGATTCAAGTCTTTTTATATAAACTAGGTGAACTTCAGGAAAAGAGAGAAAGAGAGAAAGAGAGAAAGAAAGAGAGAGAGAGAGAGAGAAAGAGAGAGAGAGAGAGAAAGGAAGGAAGGAAGGAAGGAAGGAAGGAAGGAAGGAAGGAAGGAAGGAAGGAAGGAAGGAAGGAAGAAAAAGGTGTATTGGACCAAGGAATAGGACCCAAACACTAATAGTAGGGAGCTAATGAACAATCTTGTGGTGAAGTGGGGATCAGCCTCTTCTCATAGATAACTAGGGATAGGACAAGAGGGAATGGCCTCAAATTGTGCCAGGGGAGGTTCAGGTTGGAAATTACATAAAATTTCTTCTCAGAAAGAGTGGTTAGGCACTGGAACAGGTTGTCCAGGAAATTGGTGGTATTATCGTT